>NW_010133418.1:31431-41039 GCF_000699245.1 Pterocles gutturalis | reverse complement strand
GAGATGCTGGGCAGCGATGCTGGGAGTGCCTCCAAACAGCCCCACATGGGTGTGGATGGCAAAGCCAGCAGATGCTGGGTGCTGGGGCTGGAAATCCATCCCTTATGCCCGTGGGGCCCAGCAGAACCGCCACCGTGCCAGCGCTTGCCAGGCTGCCCCAGCCCTGCGCATCGTCACCCAGCAGCGCTGCCTCCTGCACCCAAACAGATCCCAGATCCCTTGTCAACCATCGCCCCTGGGCTCTGGCCACTGTTCCCCAGTGTCTGTGATCCCGCCATCCTCTTCCTCCCAGCTCCCCAGGGGTCTCAGAGGCTTTCCAGGAGCCCGGTGCAGGGCTGCTGTCCCTCTCCGCACCGCCTCATACCCAGAAGAGCTGGGAGGCGAGCGCAGGGCTTTCTTCCCCTCATATTTTTTTTTTTCTTAATTGGAATCTCTGCTGAATCTGCTAATTAAGTTCTTTGCCTGCAACTAATACTGTGCTGTTAATTCCTCCCCAGAATGATTCCTCCAGCAGTCACAGGGGTTGTGTTCACTGGCATCCTTCCATGGCTCCTTTAAATAAAAAAAAAAAGAAGAAGAGCCCTTTTTAATCACTGCCAATGACTCATCTATGAGCAGCCCTCGTCCTCTGCCTCTCTGCGGCCGCACAAGCGGGGTGCCCGCAGCACAGCCGAAAGCCACCACATTGTCCCCTCTCCCCGCTGTGGCAGCCAGCGCTCAGCCCCTCTGCCCCAGGCTGCAGCCCCGCTCAAGGACTCGGGGTGAAGGTGGAGCTTCAAGAGCTTTGCAAAGCGCAGCAGATCCTGCTCAAGAGCCTGGGCTGCTCCGTGAGCAGGATTTGGCCCGCGGATGGATGGGGCTCAGCTCCCCGCACCAGTTCTGTGCCCTCCCTGGGGCACGGGGCTGTGATCTGCTCCAAAAGGCTGCTTGCTCACACGCAGCATGAAAATTCAAGAGCCCTTTGATATTTTTTCCTCTCTGCCTGTTTCTCCTGCTTTCTGTTTTTATAAATAATACCTGGTCTCGAGCTGAACAGGATACCAAGCGTGCAATTAAATCCCCTGCTTCAGCTGCCTCCAGAGCCTGGGCACAGCCCTGGATGCCCACGCCGGAGGATTGGACCCGTGCATCACTGTCCAAGCTGCACCCCAGCTCCCCCAGGACCAGGGCTCGCTCCCCTCGTTCCTTTGATCTCAATTCCAATTAATGCCAGCGAGCTGGGGTGGGAGCAATGGCTCTCCCAGCCTGTTGTGAGCTGGCTTAAGCGCTGCCTTGCTGGAAGGCAAAAACCGATCAGGATTAAGAGGACTGAACAGGGAGAATAATGCACATCCTGCCCATGCAAAGCAGGGAGAGAAAACCTGGGACTTGGGGGTTTTTTTGGTGCATGAAAATATATTTCTGCTGCTTTGACATATTTCAGGGGGGCTGATATCCACCCAGGTTGGGCAGATCCTTTGCCCCCGCTCGGCTCCCAGCTCCTGGGCTGAGCATGGGGCAGAGTGTGGGGAGCTGGGGACGGTCACCGCTGCCTTGGAGTCACCCCAGGGCTGCTCCAGTGCCAGAAAACAGGGCTCCAGGGCTAAAAACCAGGGACAAACCCCATGGGGAGCGTGAGCTGGACACGGAGAAAGGGCTGATCCAGGGAAATGGGTGGGAAATGGGATGGCAGCCCTGGAAGGCAGATGGGAGCTGGGGGACATGGTCCCTGCTGGAGCTCCAGCCACCTCCCAACGGTGGCGGCTCAGGAGGAGGAGGAGGAGGGCTGCGGGGTTGCCATGACAATCAAGCTTCTACAAATTCTTGGATTATTTATCTTGGGTTTTGTTTTGGCTGAGTGAAGGTAAGTCTTGCTTCTGGTCTAAGGGTTATCAGCGGGCTGCGGGCACGAGGGGAACGTGCTCGGTAGCACGGGAATGCACATCGTAGATGATGAGACAGGAAATTAAAGGCAGGTCTGCAGGTCACCTGCCCTGCTCTGAAAACAAGACCTTTACCAAAGAGAAGAGCTCATGAGTATGGACTCTAACAAAAAAGGTTGGGTTTGGGTTGGTTTATTTGCCCTTTGCCTTCTCAGGTGCGCTGGAGCCCCAGATCTCCCACAGATCTACAATTACACGGCACCACGAGGGCACGGTGTTAAATCTGGCCCATGCAATACAGGTTTGGGCTTGTTCAATTAGCTAATTTTGGCATCTGGATAGATTTGGATTGGACCCTAGATTTGCCTGCGGGGCCTGAATCTCTGCCTGGAACACTTTCCAAAGCAATTTCCCAAATTCAGGAGAGGTGACTGAACGATGCTCTGATTTATGGTATTTCACGCCGCCTCCCTCGCTCCCTTGCTGGAACACCACGGCATCGCACATGCTCTGAGCCGTATCCAGATGCAGGTTCCTTTGCAAAGACCAGTGTGCTCCATCCCTGGGGCTCAGCCCACCGCAGCCGGGCTGACGGCACTTGCAGAAATGAAAGCTGCTGGATGCGGAGCCCCAGCTCGTTCCAGATGTCTCGCTGCAGATCTGCTGTCACTCAGGCTATGGAAAACAAGGGGACCGTGGGGAGGTTTGGAGTTGGCGGTAGCTTGGGAACGTCTCGGCGAGGTGTAAAACAGAACGAGTGTCACTTCCAGAGCTGGGAGACACCCGAGCGTTTACCAGCCCCTGTCACCCGCTGTCAGCTTCCAGCCTCCTCCCCTGTTACAAGAGCCATTCCCGTAATTGCTCCAAAGTCTAATAACCGATTCTTTTTGATGCCGTCGGTGCCGCTGTTATGTAAATCCCGGTGTGAGGATGCTGTATATTTTATGGATCGTGCATTTGCCGACGTCCCCGAGTGTGTGCGCAGCTAAAGGGACACCTCTGATTGTCGGATCAAAGAATCACAAGGAACGTTAAGGACAATACAAGCAAAGAAAAACTCGAGGAAATCAGGAGGCTGTGGTTAAATTGATTCGATTTTGCCAATAGAGGTCACTATGAAGTATTAAGGCTCCTGAAATTGTACAAAGAAATCCCATTACTCAAGGAGCAGACGGGCTGTTTGCAGAGAGGAGATGGTGGGAGGGAGGGAGCGAGGGAAAGGTGGCCGGAGCCGGGGAGCTCAAGGTGGTTTAGGAGGAGCTCTTTCATAAATGGAAATGTTCTGGGTGCAAACTCTGCGCTGGCAGAGCTGGGAGCGCGAGCAGTGCTTTGCTGGAAGGGGCTCAGGGTATCTCCTGAGAGGCGGCTCACGGTCAGACCATTGCTGGTGTCACCGGATGGTGAGAAGTCAAGAAAGGACCATGGCAGTGCCTTCGTTGTCCCCAGCCACAGTGCCTCCTGGGGACAAGAGGGAGAGGAGAGCTGGGGTTTGGATCCAGCTGGTTCCTTAGGACATCTGGATGCAACCCCCCTTCCCCAGCGCTTGGACACAAGTTCTCCTGCTTTGACCCCATCTCCAAAGGACTTCGCTGCCCTTCTTTTATTGCTTCAAGCAGCGTTTGTTTTCCTGGGTATTCCCGGGTGAGCCGTGCTGCTCCAGATGGTGACCGGCTCAGCTATTTCGGGCCATCAGCTCGACTGGACTTCCCCTGCCCGCAGGGCTCTCTGCTCAGAACAAAAGCAGCTGCACTTGGAGCCCATCCACCCGAGGTGCTGGGTGGGGGCAGCTGGCAGATGGGCACCTCGGCTTATTTTCCGCTGGTGCGGCTCTGACAGTGAAGCCTCTGTAAAAGTGCAATGCAGAGGAATAAATGAAGCTGACAGAGGTTCCCCCAAGCAGCAGCCCCATCCCTCAGCCACAGATGCCTTGAGATGGCCAAGGAGCATCTGCAGGCGCTGGGCTGCCCGGTCCTGTTGCACAGGAGCAAGGGACCCAGCTGGAGCTGTCACCCGCGGGTGGGAGGAGGAGTGAGGACCTGCCCTTGCTGAAGATGGGTATGAGGAATGCCTTCATAGAATGGTTTGGGTTGGAAGGCACCTTTAAATGTCACCTAGTCCAACCCCTCTGCAATGAGCAGGGACATCTTCAGCCAGACCTGGTCCAAGAGCCGGCGGGTCCGTGTTTCATACGAAGCTGAGCTCTCCAAGCGGCCACACAGCAGTGTCAACACTCCCACAGCTTCAAAAATACAAGAGAAGTGTGGGATTTGGCTCAACAACTGGAAGATGGAAACAACCTTTAGAAAGCCCTTCTTGGGAGGGGAGGAGGGGAGGGAAGGTTTTCCAAGAACCGCCACCCCCCCGTGCGGGGAGGACAATGACAAACGAGGTGAATTTGGAGGCTGCGGAGAAAAATTGGCAGAGTGTGGAAAATGTGCTGCCAGGTTTGGGGGAGCTTTAAATGGCATTTAATTAGCGGCATTCAGGTGGTCACAATACTGTTGAGGCACAGTGGCAGCAACAAGACAGTGCTGCAGTTCCTGGCATTTGTTAATTAAAGCCACTCCTGACAGAGACTAATGACTTTTTAATGAATCTGTTGTCTTAATGTCTTATTAAGTTTTGACTTTCCCTTCCTATCCCCTTCGAGATCCTCTGCCCAGCCTCTCCCCTGCCCCCAGCCGTTTTCCTGCGAGCGTCTGCATCCGAATGAAGGGAGCGAGGCTTTGCCGGGAGGCACGAGGACAGTCCCCTCCTTCTGGCCACATCCAGCCGAGAGGTGCAGAGGGGATGGCATGGCTCCTGCCTGCAGGTGACAGAGCCCCAGTCTGCCAAAAAAGGGGAACACATGGATTATGGTGGAAAAATGCTGGCTGAGAGGGGACAGAGTGATCACAGCATCTCGGTGCGGTGCTGGTGCGTGCCTCTCCTTGACCCTGCTTCCCCCAGGCTGCGGGAGCCCATCCGCCTCCTGCAGACCAGGAGATCTGGAGGTAATTAAGCCTCTAATTTACCTTAATTTGGGATGCACATGTACATGAAGACACAGCTCTGCAGAGGCTGAACCACACACGTGTTTGATGTAACCCTGTGCCCCAGCACCAGCAGCCAACAGCTCTGCAAACGCCTGCAGCTGACTGCATGTGTGTGAACACGTGTGTGCAGGCTGGGCTGAACATGCATGTACAGGTGTGTGCAGGCTGGGGTGAAAACGGGTGTGCAGGCTGGTACATGTGTGTGCAGGCTGGGCTGAACATGCATGTACATGTGTGTGCAGGCTGGGCTGAACATGCATGTACATGTGTGTGCAGGCTGGGCTGAACATGCGTGAACACGTGTGCACGCTGATGCGCTCTGCCCAGCTGCGCATCTATGCACACACAGCATCCCTGTGCTTTCAGACCTGGGACACAAGCTCAGTGCAGCCGCATTTTTAGCGAGCAGACGCTGTAGGAGTGTTGCTAGAGAGCAGAAAAGCCTCTAAGCCCGGGTATCTGTCACCAGGCCGGCAGGTTCGATACATCAGGCATTAGCCCTGGGCAGAGCTCCGTAGAGCACTTGGCATTTAATCCTGAGCCTCTGCCCAAGGACGTGTGTGCTGGGACATACTCAGACAGCCCCACACAATCGCACGCTTGTGCCCATCCAGACCCTCTCGTTCAGCAGCACGTTTGCACGGGGATGAAGCGTGCACGTCCCCTGGCTCCAGCTACCCCACAGTGTGACCATGGCTCGTGTCACCCGCTGTGACATGCGCACAGTGCCACGTGGATGTGCATCCATCACACGTGTTGGATAACCTGGATGAGCACATGGATCCCTGCCAGGGACGTGTCTGGATGCTCAGGGACTCACCCACCCACCCGGGGCCCCAAGGACCCCACGAGGGTCCCTCCCAGGGACAGACATGTCCCCTGACTCCTGCTCTGTCTCACTCCCTGCCACTGAAACAGAGGCAGTGCTCGCTCCTCTGTCCCAACTCTATCCCCAAAGGTGGCGAAACGCCGCAGCATCCAAGGCTCGGAGCCGAGCAGGATGGCACAGGAAGGTGACCGCTGCCATCTCTACAGCAATGAGACATGGGGAGCCCAGCACCCGCCTCCCCGCCAGCCACAGGAAAACACGTTAACCAGAGTGTTATCTCTGGGAGCCACCGTCCCCGCTGCCAGCACTGCCAAGGGATTTAGCTCCGGCAGCCTGCACTAATCTGGGTGGCAGGAGGGATGCTCAGGTCTCTGCTCTCCCCCGCCTCGCGCCTGGGCTGGAGGAAAAGCATCGTGCTCCGTCCCCAGCACCACTGCAAAGCCCCCTGCACAGGAGGGTACCCACAGGAGAAAAAAAGGTCTCTGAAAATGGAGAGCAAGGACTTCTGCTAGTCTAAGGCTCAAGAAATGGATGCAAATGGTTCCTCATGTGGAAGAAACCAGCTGCCTCGTGGTTGGAGCACTGGGCAGGATTCAGCTGATCTCGACTCAGCTCCTGGCTCTGCCGCTGATTTCCTGACGTGACTTTGGCCAAGGCACTGCTGGAACCAGGTATTTAGCAGGTTTTCCCCAAAAGCCAAGTGCAAAATAGAGCAGGATCCTAATTGCATTCATTTGTCAGGCGTCGCTCGAGCAAAACAGATTCCCAAATGCTCCGGGTGGGAGCCCACGTCCCACGGGCTGGGAGGCTGACGCTCTGCTGACGGTCCCCGGTGTTGACATCCTTCAGAAGAACAGCAGAATCCGCTTCAGAGAGAGCACAAAGTCACAAAAATAGATCCAATTTCTATGTCTATATTTAACACTCTGTGTTCTCCTCAGAATGGACTCCGGCTACGGCAATTAACTAATGATTAGGATGATTAAGGATTGCTCTTGTGCTTTACATTTATAGCATCTCTCCCACTTCTTTTCTGAATAATAATCCCTTTCCTCTGCAATGCCAGCAGAGCATTCCCAGGAAACCCAGAGGTAAAAGGCAAGGTAAATGAGAAAGGTGACCCACTAAATGGAGCAGGGAAATGAATAAATCTGGAGTTTACCTATCCCCAAACCAGGACGAGAAGATCGGTCCCAGCCAGGATTTCCCCACAGCTCTCAGGTGGGCTCCAGTGCAGGCTGTGCGAGCTCAGAGGTGTCTCTAGCTGCTAATGGAGCTCGAATAATAAACAACCGGGGCTGCTCGTGGGGATGCATTCAGGCTCCATCCTCCGGAGTGTGGGGCTTGCTCTGGGCCACGCTGGCTTTACGTGATCTCTTTTCTGGCTGCAAGCACTGATTTCCCACGCGAAGATGCCATTTCGTCGCTGTAAGGTTGCATGGAAGAAAGAAGGAGAAAAATCAAAACTCACCAGAATAAAAATAAATGTGAGATAAATAGGAGGAAGGGATCAGGCTAGCTATCGAAGCCACGCTTCTGTTACTCCTGGAAGGGCAGGGGAGTCAGCAGTGGGGGGGGGCTGGAAAGCGTGCGAGTGACCATAGTTGCTGGGATCTGTTATTCTGCTGGACCCCCGCCCACCCCAGGCCATTCAGCATCCCTTCAGCAGGGAGAAATATTGTTCCTCTCCTCGCGAGTGAAAACTAACAGAGCATGAAATAAAAAAAAAAAAAAAATCAACTAAAATAATTACAGGTTACAACAGATCAATTGGAACTGTGTAAATAGCCTTCAGGCAGGCGTAAGACACAACATTTGCTGCTTAACATGCTCGGTGCTTGCTCCCTTCCCTGGATGCCGCATCAGCCGCCACGGCTTGGTGATGGGATGGACCGGTGGCGAGGGCTCCCTGGGCACCACAAACCATCATCCCCCGGTGCTCTGTGCCCCGTGCTGGGGTGAGGAGCAGGAGCTGGGACAGAAAGACCCAGTGGATCAGCCCCGAGCGGTGTGGGCTGGAGGACATCAGCTCATCCATCGCCAGCCTGCGGTGGGGAGCGCTCCTTGGGCAGGGTGCCAGCTGGGTTTGCACCACTCCTGCTAAAGCCCCGGTGCAAATTCTTCCAGAAAACTAACATTGAAACCTGCCATCACTAGGAGCCAAGGCTGCAGCTTCAGGTTCCATCAGGAAGAAGCTGGGAAGGGTTGGAGGGAAAGGTCTGATGGTTGCTCCTGTCTAATCCTGGGAAGGGATGAGGGACCTGGGCACAGACTTTGGGCAGCAGCTTGCGGAGCCCGGAGCACTCGAAGGATGCCCCACCATGTGTTCATAAACCTCTCGCAGCACAGACTGTCTTCAGGTATTCAGGCAGCTAATTCTTAGAGACACACTGCCTGAAACGAGAGGGCAAGACCGTCGTAGTACTGAAAATTTTATAGCTTGCAAGGCCCATTACAAAAAAAATTTGAGGAAACAAGACAGGAACAATTTTCTAGGGTGTTTCTTTTGCATCCAGAAACCCCAATGAATATCAGCGCTGAGCATTAGCTGCCAGCAGCATCCAGGTGCCCCCTGCCCCGCTGTGCTGCAGCAGCCCGGAGGTGGATCTGGGGGGGTTTCTGGATGAATGTGTGGTGCTGTAGACTGGTCCAGGGCAGGTTTGGACAAGGGCACAATCTGGTCTTCCCCCTGCAGCGACCACTGCCTGGACTAGTGTGTTGCTATGGGTTGGTTCTGGCTAAATATCCTGGCAGGTGACACATGTAGGGCTTGTCAGGACCATCTCAGGTCCACCAGCGCTGGGACCCCCTGCCACAGTCCTGCATGTCCCCGGTGGAGGGGCACGGCCCCGTGGATGGCATCGCTGCAGCACTGGGACCCCCCTGTTCACCCAGTGTCCCCAACACTCTGCAGCTGATCTATGGCCACCGGAGACTCATTCCCACAGATCGATCTTCCGCAGGTCCTGTGCATGCTTAACCAGACGCTAATTTAATGCTGCGGTCAACTGGCAGCGGTGGATGAGGATTAATGAGAGCGAATTCTGCAGAGCACTGCTTGCCAGGAGATGACCCCACGCGTGCAGCGCTGCTCTGGGGTGTCTGGGATGCTCAGGGCTTGGGGACGGTGCCCGTGGGGCTGCCCATCTTCCCTCCCTGCACAGGAGGTTCGGGGAGATGCTCCAGTTCAGTCACAAACCATAAGTGTAAGATGCAGGAATTTCCCAGCTGGTGATGCTGGAGCACAGGCTGGGTGACTGCAACAGCCTCTTTGGGCTGGAGCATCGTGGGCACTGTGTCAGATTTGTTAGGGGAAGGCTGGGACTGAGTAAATGCCTCCCAGAAAATAATTTTCTGGACAAATCTTGGCTTGAAACTTGCTTCTGAGTAGCTTATGGGTTTCCTGGCCAGATCTTCTTTTAAAAATCAATCGTGGAATAACTTCTGCACCAGCTGCTCAAACGGTGGCTAATGCACAGGCAGCAGAGAGGAGATTTTCAATATGAACTGCCTCCTGAGCTCCGGATCAGTTATTCCTCCTGTGACTCCGCTCCCCAGCGGGATGGCTCTTTGGATGCTTGCGGTAGTGAGCTCTGAATGTACTTTCTGGAAATCTCTCTGAAAGTTGCTTTGAATTTGGCTGTTTGCTCAAACGCACGTGCCAAGAAATTCATTAGTAAACTATTAATGGAAAAGAACACAAAGTCTGAGTGCTCGTCAAGGAGCTCACCAAGGAGACACTTGGCAGCTGGCTGCTTTCATCAAGATTGATGTCCAGCACCTGAAAAGTGTTGGAAATTCAAGACACTGAGCACCTGGGTGAGAGCTGCTCTGCAAATAAAGCTGCTGAACAGGAGGGGCTGCTCCCCCCCCCCCCCCGCC
>NW_010133418.1:9861-31417 GCF_000699245.1 Pterocles gutturalis | reverse complement strand
TGGTGCATGGCTGGTGGTGTGCTGGGGGGGGGGGAAGGAAGGAAGGAAGGATGTCCCTTCTCTGGAATGTTCCCCTTGGCTATGGCACACCTTGATGCCAGCTGGGTGGATGTAGATGCTAGGAGATATGTCTGCAAGCAGAAATTCTTGGTGTTACTTGCTCCCAGCTCTTGCAGAAGATGAGGATGGAGGTGTGGGGGTGATCCCACAAGGTAAGGAAGGAAAGCTGGTGGGGGGGATGAAGGGTGGCTCTTGGGGAGGAGCAGCTCCTCCCAAAGTGTTCATCTCACCAGTGACCAGCACATGGCGAGGGGCTGGATTTGGGGGGGCACAGAAGCCATTAGGTTCTGCTGGGATGCTTTAACCTCCTGAACCATCCCCAGAATGGAAGGTGCAGACTGGGAGAGGTTGGTGTCATCGGGTCTGGCTTTGAGGGACTCCTAAGGAGCGTGAAGCAATGAGCAGGTTATGGTCCTTGTGGTTACAAACAGTGAGTAAATCAGCGCCTGCCTGGCAGCCCAGTGTGCAGAGGGGTTTGGTGTGTGTCTCTGCAGTGGGTGGCCCTGATTTCCTCTGCTCTCCAATCCTTTGGTTAGAGCTGGCTGCGTGGGATGTCCTCGGTGGAGAAGGAAAGGACTGTACAGTCAGTTCTAGCTGAGAAGCGTCACCCTCAGCGCCTGGAGATGTCTATTCCTCCTTTCCTGGAAGGAATTACGCAGAGCAGGGAGGGGAGGCACTCCACGGGTGATGCACAAGTGTTCCTGAAGAAGTTGTAAATAATATTCCGCGCTCGAATCCCTTTGCAGTGCGAGGTGTCGGCTTTTGTTGTCTGAGTTCATGCTATATAAATATTTATGGCTCCTAATGGAGAGGTTTGTCACACGTAATGACGTGAAGCTAACGTGATGTTGTCTATAAGTGACATGCTGCACCAAAGGAAAGCAGCTAATGTCCTCCTCCACTCCTGGGGAAAGTGCATTAGCGATGCTTTACATGTAGCTGGAGGACCAGGGAACAGGGTGTGGAAGAGTGATTTCCTCCCCAACATGATACAGATAAGGGAGGGGAAGCTGGGGAAATTAGTTTAGCCTTTCTGATGGCTCTAAAACGGGAGCTGATGTGAAATCCCCCCCATGAGCATCCCTCCCTGCAGGACCTGGGCAGCAGCTGTGGGGGTGCCTGTCCTGGGCACTGCTCAGAGGGTCTTTGGGCTTGTCCCCCAACAGCAGCTCTGGGGCACTGTGGGCTTGTTGGGAGCAGAAAGGGCTCCAGAGTTTCTGAAAACTGACATTTTTTTTTTGAGGCTGCTGCACCCTGCTCCATGCTGGTATCTCGGAGGCAGGGGGAAGGTGAGAAGGACCAGGGTGACCCCTCCAGCTCTGCCCCTGCACATCACCTGTCTCGGGGGTTAGGGTGACCTCTGGGCAATGACACCCCCGCAGAAAGCACTGGGGTGCAGGTGCCCCCATGCAATGGGGCTGAACCCCCAGACCCCACAGACACGAGAGCCATCCAGGGTGTTACCGTGCCTTGCAGCAGGGTGCAGCCCCTCACACCCACCACTTGTAACCTGCTAATAATATCCCTGTGCCTACTCCTCAACCACACAATATTTTTTTTTCCCCTTTTCTATTGTCCTGTGTATTTCAGCTGCTGGAGGCTTTGAAGCAGCCTCCCAGCCTCTCTGATAACATCCCCATTGTTCTCCTCACCTACTGCTGCTCCTCTGAGTCATTCTGCTATCTTACAGGGCAAGCACAAAGGTCTGGGATGTCAGATGCAGCTCAGCCAATATCTGGCTGTTTGGTTTTTGCATCTGTGATTTGTCTTCAGAGAAGTTGAGGGACTGGGGGAAGGGAGGAAGACTAATAGGATTAATCCTCTGAATTCATTATGCACAAAACTGGCACCCTGCCAGCCTTTCTCTTGGACAAATGGTCAATGCTTTTCTTTAATAGCATTAAGCAAAATTACAAATCACAACGTTGGTTAATCCATCTCAATAGGTTTCTCTGTATAAAGTTTTTTTTTAACTGTCTCCTGGAAAAGACTGTAGCAGCTGATGCTTTTCTGTTCCCAGTTTGTAGCATTAGCTGGAATTGCTAGAGAGATCCTGGGTATTTTTCTCTTCTGAAGTCCTGGGCTGGATGGCTAGAGGCAAGCATGCAAACCAAGAAGAAATAAATAAAGGGGACTCTAACGTGCTCATCTTAGCACCACTGGCTGTGCAAGCAGTGAGAGCCAGGGTTTGGTTCTCTTGGAGCCCTGGAGCTGGGAAAGGCTGTGCACCAAAGCCAAAGTCCCCCAGCGCCCTTGGGCTGAGCTGGGTGACACGGCGGGCAATGGGACTTGCAGGGACTCAGGGCTGCAGTGAGCTAGCAGAGCTGCTGCCCAAGTATAAAACTTTGTAAGTATATATATATATCTATTTTAAATGCAGGCAGGCATATTTTTTTCTATGTTAAGCAGCAGTTTGGAGCCAAAGCAAGGCATGCTTTGGTCTTGTTTTTATCTCAGTATTGCTTTCTTATGTGAGCATATGGATATATGTATTAATAGTCAGTGATGGTTTGCATACAGCGTATGGATGGATAATGAAAATGCTGACCCATGACTAGGTACTTTTGCATGTATAGCTCTATACTGCACACCTTTGATGCAGATCTGTCTGACCTGCTTGTCTGCCAGGGGAGTTAGCTCACTCTTTATCAGTAAGCCAGGCTGTGTCATGGGTGCTGCCGGAGTGCCCGCGTGTGTTGGGTGCTGTATGAGCTGTCCTGCTGGGACTGAAGGCAATCTGGAGCCTGCAGCAACTGCCCTCCCTTCGGGTCATGTGTAAAAGGTGTTAAGCTCCAGCTGGGGTAAAACAGCTGAAATGATGAAAGGAGAAGGGGAGAAGATATATGAACGCAGCGGGGTTCCAAGGCTGAACGGGTGCTCTTTGGGTGGCACAGCCTGGGGGAGCACAGGGAGCCAGAAGCATCACGTAAAGAAGGCAGAAACCCCAAAGAGCAGAGGAAGCCTGGCTAACCCAGCCCCTGAGACACCTTTTCAAGGTGAGTGTTGGCTGGAATAAAAGATTTGGGAAATGTTGCTTCTTTCCTGCAGTCCTGGAGGAAGGACTTGGGTAATAAGCAGTTTTGCTTCAAAGAAATGCCCATTTACCACCTACTTCATGTTCTCATGAGAACAACCAAAACATACCTCTCAGGTCCAAAGTACTAATTATGTTTAAGGTCACTTCTAGTGTATTTATAGGTTTTTCTGGCTAAGGTAGGAATATTCACATCAATATATATAGATGAGTGTACTGAGCCGGGACACGACTATCCCCAGGACTATGTTTTTAAAGATATTTTTGACACCTTTATAATATACTAAGAGGGAAACCTTCTTGGTGATATATGCAGCGCTGGAAGGGAGAAGGCAAGCCAGCCCACCTGGGTTAGAGACCTGCTCTGGGATGTGAGAAATCACACCAGCCTCTTTTCTCCACTGACTGTGCATGAATCTGAGCGGAGAAGCTCTGAAGAGGGCTGGCTGCAGGCTGGGGGAGAGGGATCCCACCAGCAGAGTCTAAGGGGATGAGCTGGTGGCTCAGAGGGCTTGTGGATGACTAACGAACTTTGTGGCTGGGCTGGTGCAGGGATGCCTGAAGCCTGGCATCCCCAGCAGGGATGTGCCAGCACCGAGGGTCTGGTGCATGACTGCCAGGGCACGGCCAGGAGCAAAGGACCTGGCAGGCTGAGCCGCTTCCATTAGAGAAGTTGAGAAGAGAAATCTAGCACCGAGCTTCCCTCGGTGCGCCAGCTTCCTCCTCACCTCATCTAAAATTAACTTTACTGTTCAGCTGCATTTAAGCAAAACCAGTTGCCATGGCCACGCCAGGGGCTCCTAGATATAGCAAACGAGGTAATCAGTTAAAATGAATAGCCACAGAGCTGATGCTTGCTGTAGGTTACATGTGAAGTTCATTCACTTGTTAAACCTAATGGACTGTATTGCCTATGAATTGGAAATGTAAATTCTCTCTTTCGGTGGCTGGAGTTTGAATCAGGCTAGGAAAGCTGGAGGAAAATGTCAAATTAAAAGAGCTAGTGCTGTGGATAATGTGAGCCCGTAACGGATCAGAAGGGATTTCTGTGTAGGTTCAAGCCTTAGGTTTGCTGCGAGGCATATCCCTGAAAGCTGAGCCCCCCTTGCTGCTTCCGAGAGGGACACTGATATTTATAGCACCTTATTAATGCTTGCTTTGGTGCTTATGAGCTCTGCTGTCCTGTTCTGAATAAAATAAGCTCTCTGGTCCTGTTGGTGGAAGAGGCAGGAAAAGAGCCCTGTTTCTGCAGCATCGCCTGCCAGCCATCAAGAATCTCAGACGTAATGGGATGTGATAAATCAGCTGTAACAGGCATCCATCTGTTCATCACCTCCATGTGGTCAGACCTGGGGTGAGTCCCAAATACTCCCCTGGGCTTGAGAGGGGCTGGGGAATGATGTCCTACCATGGGGACATAGGGAGTGCTGTGTGTGAGAGGCTGCCAGCAGAGTAGGTGGGCTGTTACTATTCTAATCAGCTCACTGCTGTAGGAAGATCAATCCTCGGGAATGGTCCAGATCTCCATTTTGTGTCTCAGATTAAATTTTGGCAAGTGTCCTGCTCCAGAAGCTGTGAGCCCTGTAAGGATGCTGGGAGCATCCATCACCCTGCAGCCGTGACAGCCCCTTGCAGAGCCTGGAGCAAGGGACAGGGTGATGTCCCTGGTCCTCCTGCTCTTTCCCAGGATGGTCACTAATGGGGGAGGGCTGCCTTGTTGGCTAAAACAATTTGTCCTTGGGCTTGAGATTTAAAATTTTTGCCATACAAATCTGTCAGTGATGCTCTGCTCCACTGAGGGATGGGAGGCTGCAGTCGGATGGGTGGGGGATAACCAGGTCTGAGTGTCCAGCAAGGGATGGGAGCATCACACTGACTTTTGATGGGGTCTCTGAGCAGGTCAAGCCCAGCACAGCTCTTTGCTTGCTAATGTGTGCAATACAGACAGAAGTGCCCCATACTTGGATTAATTTACTATAAACCTGTCTTGAACCTACTCCGTATAGTCGTAGCCCTGGGATTTCTGGAGGTTCACATGTGAATCAGTGTGTCTGATTGTTCTGCTTGTTCTTAGCATCCTGTGCTCCTCAGGATTCCCTCCGAGGAGGCTGCAAACACGCAGGGAGGCACAACATCCTCTGCCTGCTCACGCCGTCTCTCTGCTGAAGCACGGAGGAGGCTGAGTCATCTCCTGCCATCCTCCCCCTCTCTCCCATGCCCCTTCCCACCTCCCGGAGATGAGTGGCTTGCAGCACTGGTGAAAAGCTGCTCCAGGCACCAGAATGGCTTTGGGGAGGTCTGGATTTGGGTTTCTTGCTCTGCCATGCATTTCCCGTGCAGTAAAGTCACACTTTGCAATGCCTGCTCTAACCTTCAGCTAAGGGGTCCTTACCTGCCATCAGTATGTGATGCTTCCAGTGCTGGAGTGTTGTATTTATTAATCTCTCACTAATTCAGCTTCAACCAGCCTACAAAGCAAAATGGACGTTATTTTGTCTGTGTAGGGTCTGTAGCAATTGGAAAGTCTTGCTCCCCTACTAGCCTGGGACTTTTGGTGGGCACATAACCCATCATTAGCCTTTTTCATTCTCTTGAATCCAAACCGTAACAGGCACAGTTGTGGTTCTGTGCACAATGTCCATATGGATGATTATAAACCCATAGGGACACTATGGACTTGTTCATCACCTGGCATAAATCAGGGCTGCCTCACTCTCCAGTGTAGCTATACTGATTTACATCAAGCCAGAATCCACTGCTAAACAAGCTTGAGACGTTGAGTAATAATCTGCATTGTGAATCTAGGAGAAATTAGCTTTGCTGTGACATACAGCACAACCTTCAGGTCCTAATTGTGCTGGCTCATGCGTTCATAATTATTTATATGACGAGGCAAGATAGTGTGTTTATCAGTAATTTTCCTTCACCGACAGTTTATGATGGGTCGAGGAGCACCCGTTGGAACACTCCAGGCAATTAGCCACCCTGATGTGTGTGGTGTCATTGGATGTTGCATAATAAACAAAGAGAAAGACTTTTATGTGTTCAAAGGCGGCCCTGCTGGAGCTGCCAGGTCAAAAATACATCCTCTGTGTTGTGACCATAATTGCAGGAGGGTGTGCAGTTTGTCATTTCTATGCCTCTGTCTGATCCCCTCTTGCACACAGCCAGAAGCACATTAACCACAGCCACAAACCTCTCCAGCCCCAGAGTCTCGGATTTGTCTTGCAGTCCACGGGTTCAGGATTTGCTGCAGCAGCCGGAGCCATGGATCAGTCAAGCTCCGGATCTCCCTGCAGCACACACAGATCGCTCAGCTCATGGCACACAAGCACTGAGCCCTTCCCTCTCTGGAGAGGGTTTCATCCAGCCCTGGGCGTTCAGTGCTGGATGCACCAGGTCTGCTGGGCAAAAATGGAGGTGTCCCCTTGGTTTTGGGGGTGCCAGCAGGTCCACCAAGCTCAGCATGTAAAACCCAGCTGCTCTTCCCTTGTGCAGTGGGTCTGACCTGGGGCCTCGGGGCTCCCCGGGGTGCCTCGGAGGTGGGTACTTGCCTCTGATGTAGCTGGAGACCTCACCCAGCTGCCTCTGAGGGAGTTTAAAGGGGTATTATTTATAGACTTCCCTGTCTCCTGTCATTTGTGGAGAAGAAAGCATTGCTGACTGACATTGCTTCTTCCCTGGAATCTTATGTATTCATCTGTCAGGATAAATATGTATCTTCAGGTTCTGGCGAACACACTGATGTTCCCACGCGAGGGTGTCCGTGCTCGCGTCTGTGCTACCTCGGCAGGGCGAGCGTGGTGAAACACAGCCCTGTGTTATCTTGGTGTACCCAGGGTCCCTGCTTATCTCTTGTCTTCCTTGTAATTTCTCCGGGGAGGTGTCAGCTCGCTCCTGTTAGTGCTAATCAGCTGTTTCCGACTGCCCCCGCAAACTTGTCAGATAACGGGGGCTGATAGGAGAGGGCGAGGTGGGAAATGAGTAACCGTGGGATTTGGGAAGATGCTGTGATCCTGAGGTAAGGAGAGCTCTGGCTGCTGCCAGGTGGAGGGATTCTCCGTGCAGCCCGTGCGTGTGTTGGGGTCTGCAGGTGACAAAGGTGCTTTGTACTAAAGCGCTGCTGCCCGCCAGGGCAGAGCATCCCTGCTGAAGGAGGGACGTAGAGCTCGGCTCTGCCAGCAGCCAGCCCTTAGTTAGAGAAGTCACTGCTGCTGCCTGTCTCAGCAGTCATCCTCTTAGCCCTTCTCATCTCTCCGAGACACCCTCTCCGATCCTCCTGCCTCGTGTAGCTGCCTTCCCAACCAGGGACGTGAAGTGTTGGCCATTGCCAAGGCTGGTGAGACAGTGGAGTCTTAGTAGGGCGAGATAAACGAACACAGAGGGACAGGAGAGCCTGTAACTGCGCTCAGCCTGCCAACAGCAACTGGGTTTAGCCAGAATAATGCCGGATGGGCTGTGTCTCGCCCCATCATCTTAAGCAGCTGGTTGCCCCTATAGTGCAAGAACAGGGAGAGTGGTACAGGCTGATCTCCTGTTCGGATGGTGGGGATTTCCTCAGGCACAGCTCCCAAAGGACCGATCCACTCTCATGGCAACACCTGCTCGTGAAAACGGGGTATTTAATAACCTTGTTCTCCTAAGGAGCTCCTCCACTGGGCAGGCCAGGGCACGCCTGCTGCGATGCTGGAAGGTCGATGCAGCAGCTCCAGCTGAGCAGTGTTTTCAGCTTCCCAAATGTGCCAGACCAGGGAGAGATTAAAGCAGCTACCTGGGCAGCAGCCTGCCTGTGAGAAGTCATTTTCCCCAGAGATCTCTGTGCTGCTGGGAGCACCCGATGCCAGAGCTAATTAGACTTTGTCTGGAGGCTCTGGGTGGAGGTGCTGAGCTGGGTTTGAAGTGCTGCTTTTGCCCATGCAGACTCCAAGCAGCACAGGTACCTGTGGATGTATTTTCAGATGAAAGCCTGACACAGGGTTGTACTGAAATTTTGCATGGGCGCTCGGTTAAAACAGCTCACAGAACTTCACTCTGCCATCCTACAACAGGCAAGAATTTATCCAGATCCTATAATAGCCCCAGCTCTATAGTTTGTTTCCAGGCTGTATTATTAAGGAAGAATTTTAAAACATAATTGTCCCTCCTTATTTTTGTTCTGCCTTTTTTTCTGGCTGCAACACTGGACCTTAACAGACTGGTCTGATCAGCTTTGCTTCCTTTCTGAGTAACCTTGTGCTCATGTGTAACCTGGGTAGGGCAGACTGCTTGAGTTCTGTGTAGCTCTGGGGGCTTTGTGCCCAGCATCCCTGGCAATTGTGGGCATCCTTCTGTGGGCTGGACCTGTTGGGAATCTGTTTTCAATTTTGTATCATTATTCTGCTCTGGTTTTATAGCTCAGCCTGTGTGTATATACACTATACATTTTTTTTCTTCCCATGAAAACTCATTGTGAAGTTTCCCAAGCCCTGTGGGATGCAGGCTGAGATATTTGGAGGGAGGTTAAAGCCCAGGTACTCGGCAACAAGCACCAACAAAAAGCCATCGGATGCGATTCTGGGGGAGGGCAGCACGGCAGGAGTGAGGGCTGACTCTCCCTGGGCTCCTCCAATTCCACCAGCAGCCCCTCAGCTCATCGATGGAGCTGGGTATTTTAACGAAAGATTTATTGAAAGGGGGTGTGGGAGGGATGGGTGGAAGTTATGGTTATTGTCACACCAGGGGCCTCTTTTCCTGCACAGGACAGATAACATTTAAAACACATCAGCATCGGGTTTAGTGGTGTGGGACTGACAATAGGCAGCTTTAAGCCCTCACGGCACACGCCAATGGTGAAATAGTCGGGGGATATCTATCTATAGCTCAGCTTTCCCAAAACCTCCGTGTGTCTGTGCCGATACCGCTGCCTGCCAGCAGGCAGGGGCAGGCAGAGCTCCCTCCCGCGCAGCCCGAGCAGGGCTGGCAGGCATTCTCTGCTCCAGCCGTGGGGTTGCTGCCTGGGCAGGCAGAGGGGCAGGAGCCCCACTCCCCCTCCCCATAACCTGCACTGGGAACAGGAGCAGGGCTGGGGGTTTGGCTCCTTGCCTCTGCCCCCAGGTGCTGGTGTCACCTGGGGTCGGTCTCTTTGTCCCTTCCCTTACAAATTGGGCTGGGTTTAAATGCAAATCATCACATTAGTTTCAGCTTAGCCTAAAAACTTGGGATACAGGCAGTTGGGTAACTCTGGATGATGCTAAGGGACAACAGCAGCATCCTGCCACTGCAGCCCCCCTGTGCTGTCCGGGGCAGCTCCCCAGCTCCTTGTACCCCTGTGATATCTCTTTTTTTTAAAGTTTCCCCTGGCTTGTTGAAGCATGCAGGGATGAACTTTTTGTTTTAAAACATCATTGTGCTTCAGGTCAGGGGGTTGCTTGTAGTTAAAGGTGTTTCTGCGAGCTGGCTGCCTGAGGGGCACTGGGAGCACATCTCCTAAATCCAGCCTCAGCTCGTCACTGCCTTTAAACCCTGTCAAATGCTGCCTGGGAGGGGACATTTAAGGAAACCTTTTAGTCAATATTGCCTTGAGAATTTCTCTAGTTGAGAGCCTTAATGCCTTCTCATCCGCAGTGTGTGGTACAGGCCAGCACAGACCGGGAGGCAGAGAGAAATCCTCCAACTCTTTCATCTTCTGGAGGAGGAGCGGGGAGGTTGGGAACCCAAACTGTGCTGCCAGTTGGAAAAGTAAATGACTTCCCTCTAGGGGAGAGAAGTAAGGTTTTTGAGTGCTGCTCTTCTCCTCAATATGCTCTGCTTTCCTGGTGGGAAGTGGATTGGTAACGAGGAGGACCAGGGACCGCGAGCATTTGTTGGATAGCGAGGAGGTGTGCTTGAGCGATGGATGGATGGATGTGTGTGTCAGTATGCTCATGCTGTGGGCTTTTGGATGTGAGTCTTAACGCACGTTCAATGTACACGAGTGCATATTCCTGCTACCTGGCTGGGACTCAATGCCTGAGGTGTTGGCTAAGCATGGTCTCAAACCCAAGTTGCTGAAAGAGGTGAAGGTGGGGCTCCCGTGCTGTCTAGCACATCAGTCTCTTTTGCCATGTGTTCAGCCCCCATTTGCTTTTCAAAGCTCTTTCCTTTCAGCTTCTCCATGAGCAGGTCTGTCCTGTAGCCTGTGTTCAGCCAGAAACACAGGGACTGGAGTGCATGGGCCAAAAGCCCGCAGCTGGCAGGGGCAGAGCCTGGAGGGTGGAGGAGAGACGATCCTGGGGACACCCCCTTGTATGGGGAAGGAGGGAGGGGAAGGATTTGTCTGTCTCTCTTTCCTGGCAACGGATATCTCCCTGGAGGGCTGCCTTGGAGCCCTAGGTGGGAATCCTTTCTTTAGCTGTTGATATGCAGAGCCACGCTGTGCATAAATAAGGGAGAACAAGTTGGCTTCTATTTTTATATAGACCTTTTATCTATCTGTTTTTCTCCACTGTCTTGGTCTTTTATATTCCTTTTTTCTTCCCTATCCCTCCCCCCTCTGGCCTGTCTTTTCTCCTTTCTGTGTCTCTCCTTCATTATTCCTCACTTTTGCAGCATCACACTAATTAAGTCTACTAATTAGTTCATGTTTGTGCATACAGCAAATGAATACACCGTGCTAGATGAGTGCCAAACATCAGACATTATGTTGTCATTTAAATCTCAGCCCCTAGAAGCTGCCTGTCTGAATAGGTGTGAGCGTGTGCGATGCAGGTGAAGGCATGTGTCGATGTTGGGTGTGCAGCAGGACCTGCAGAGGCTGTGCAGCCCCTGTCCGGGCTGGCAGCGTGCTGTGGATGCTCTCTGGGCGATAGGAGTGAGTTCACTACATGTGGGAGCTGGTAAAATGCATGTATCTGATAAATGCCGTTAGGTACAAGCTGAAAGCTCATGTCTGAGTGCTGCTCGAGCCTGGGTTTGGATGTACGCATGTAGGAACCTGTAGACAGGTCCAGAGAAATCTGGAGTGGGTTGGGGGTTGCTGCCTTAAAAGCCAAAAAAGCAGCAAGAGATTCAATGTGGGCATTTCCACAATTTGATCCAAAAACCTGGGTCAGATGCATGTGTTGAGGAACAGGACTTGCTTCCTGATTCAGTGCGGGAACTTGCTCTTAATCCTCGTCTGACAACTGCCTGGGAAATGATTTTGTATATGGGGCTGAGTATAGAATAAACTGGGTTATTATAAATAATGAGGCAGTTAGTTATGTATGTATGTTCTGTACAACTTGCTCAGCGTCTTTGCCGTTGACGTGGGAATAAAGTATCCTCTCCTGCATGAATAGTAATTACCACCAGCCCGGTCCCTCTCCCCCAGACCCTGCGTGCTCTGCAGCTCCCCGCACCCGGCTGGGGGGGGGATGAATTAATGCCACGCACAGAGCCAGGGGCTGGGGCTGCTGGGGGATTTATTGTCAGCAGGAGCTGGGCTAGTCCCTCCCTGGTGTAAATCAGCAGCTCTCCAGCAGCCTGGGGAGAGCACAGCCCTCCTCCCCACCCGAGGTGTGCCTGTGGGTGCTGCTGCATCCCCCCAGCCTTTGCAGTGACCCCCAGTGTTTTGCTCTGGGTTGAGCCCTGAAGGACCACAAACTCCTTTTACATTTCCTCCTGCCATTTGCTCACCATGCAAGATTGTTTCTTTTCAGTAAAGAAACCTGTGCAAACAGGCCCCAAGTCCTCTAAGCAAACAGAGGAGTTCGCACTGTGTGAATCCTGCAGCAGTGGCTGAGCCACGGGGTGATTCCTTTACCTGCTGCCCAAGTGTGAATCCGCTCCCCAAGAGCTGCCCTGACCGCAGATATCAAGACGTGGGCATTGCTCTGCACCCGGGGCAAGCTGTCCTCGCTGTCCTGGTCAGTTCTAACCCCATTTATTTTTCTAACTGTGGAAACCCAATTATTTCCCTAGCTGCTGGGGTCAGAAGAGGTAGGTAGGGTGATAAAACTTCCATTATCACATCCCCCAGGCTTTGCTCTATTATTTTCTTCCATTATGTCACACATTGGCTGGGAACATGTGTGGTCCAATTGTCCCAAATGGTCCCTGCAGGATCAGGGCTGATTAACCCTTGGTGAACTGGAGGGCACATGTAGGGGGTGTTTGGGATGATTTCTTTGCTGGGTCCCTCCAGAAACTTCAGCCCCAGCCAGGAGCTCTGTGCTGGTTCCTCCTGCCCTGAGTACCACAGCTTTCCTTGATGAGCATCCTGGGATGGTGACAGCAAGGGTCAGGCTTTTGGGGGGCATCTTGTGCTCCCCCTTCCCTTCTGAACCTGGAACTTGGAGGCATTGCTGCCCATGCAGCTCCTGTTGAAGGCAGCCAAAGACATGGACAACAGGGAGCCACATTTTAAATGCTGGACAAAGCTTGGAAGTGTCCTCCTAAATCACCCCCCTGCACAAACCACCAGGGCAGCCCTATATCAGCTGTGGCACCGAGTCCCTCAGAGGTCCTTACTGGTGTAAATTGGTACTGGTATACTGGAGACAGAGAGGTGGGGTGAGGATCTGACCTGCTGCTCCTGTGCATGTCTCATCCAGGCTTACAGGCAGAGAGCAAACAGTGAGATTCAGTGAAGTGAGTTAAAAACTCTGCTCAAGGAGGTTATTTGCATTCCCCAACCTGCTGTCTAGCTACCCACTGTCCCGATCAAAAATAAGCACTGAGCAGCCTCTCTGGGAGTGTGTTCAAGACAAGATCACATCTGTCCCCTGCATTTCTTCTTCGTCTCTCACCAGCCTTCTCCAGATGGCTTTCCCTGAGGAGGCAGGGGAGCCCAGCTTTCCAATTAGGAACCAGGAGAACAGATGACTTGGCAGCACCACTGGAAATTGTTAGGACTTCCTCAGCTCTGAAAAAGCAAGCCCTGGAGCTGTACCGCATGCACGGTGCCTGCCCTGTATGGTAGGATGCTCTGCAGAGGTCTGTCGTGGCCACGCTCATCAATAATGGATGCAAGGAGAAAGGAAAGGCCATGTGCAATGCTTACAGCAGAGATCTGGAGTGCAGGAGGGAAGGTTGGGGTGCAGGAGTAGCGTTCCTGATGCACAGGGCTGCAGGAGAGGATTTCTGCATCCTTGCATGAGGAGCAAAGTGGAGCCCAGAGGAAGATATGGGCGGGTTGCATGGGCAAGATCCTCAGGGTGACCGCATGGTCTGGGGACTTGGCTTCTCACTTTGTACACACTGCTTTCATCAGCAGCCTGAAAAGGTGAAAAGCTAGAAACTGATTGACATCTGATAAATGAAACATTTCATCTGGAAATTCAAACTTTTATAATTTTGTTTGTTGTTCTAATGAAAAATGGGCTTTTACTTTTTCCCAAGGAGGGCAGATTCCATGAAAAATTTTCATTGAGTTGAAAGTCGAGATGGAAGATTTTTAGATGAGCCTTACGGGAAAGTCCCCAGTGAGGTTTCAAAGAAAGCAAGGCAATTTAAACCTGAATCCATCCAGAGCCAGCAGAGAAAACTGAGTTCTAGTGGAAGTGACGTGCCCAGATTCTTGTGCCTGCCTGGGGAAGCGTGTGGCTGCAGCGAGGGAGATGCCTCCCCAGCTCTCCATCCTTCTGGTGCAGGGAGGTGAGAGGAGCTGTACTGCATCCAGCTCAGCTGTGAGCTTCCTTCCAGAAGAAACACTTGTCACCAGCCATAGGAAATGTAAAAGCTGTGGGTGATGTCTGCGAGCACCGAAGGAGCCGCTGAGTGGGGTGGGATGTGTCTTGTGGCCAAGAACATCCTTGTGTCACAGGGAGCTGGATCCCAGATGGGATATCTCCTGTTTTCCCTCAAAGTCAGTGGTCTGGCAGGGATTTACACAGCTCAGCCTCAGAGCTGGGAGCCAGGATAAACCTGATCTGGTCACCTTCCAGCTTGCATGGTTGCTGTAAAGAAACACTGCTGCTAGCCGCAAATGTCACTGCTTGGGGCTCGTACCCATCTCGGAGCGGCTGGAGGTGTCTTTGGTCCCCCTGCAGCCAGTGGCTGAGCTCCTCCTTGGCTCTGATGAAGTCGAGATTTATCCAGATTCAACTTTCCTGACCTGGGACCTCTTGTCAGAAGTCATTGAAATAACCAGAAGGCTGGAGATTAGCACCAAGGGGGGAAAGGAGCCCGGCAGCAGGAGCGAGGCGAGAGCATCAGCTGCCAGGGACTGCTCCTGCGGCGGCTGACGTGGGCTGTCAGGTACCGTCAGGGTAATTATGGAAAATTGCTGCAGGATAAACATCACTGTATTCGGAGGAGTAATTGTGCAGCAGCTTCAGGTTCCTTTCGACATGTCAGGTAGGCACCAATTTTAGCTCCTCACGCCTTGACAGGCTCAGAAGCTCCAAGGGAGAGCTCTCTATCCTCCCCTCTCTGCCTCCATCTCCAGTGACAGCCAGTGAGTGCATCCCTCCTCCGGCTCAGCCTCTCCTCCGGCGACCACAAAACACCATCCCAACAGATGCAAGTGACATCCCAGTGGGGTCAGAGTTTTCTTTTCCCCCAGAAAAGATGCAAATTGGTGTGCATGATACGAGAAGACCAAAGTCTGAGCCAAAAGCAGCCTTGATTTTGGCAGTGAAAATGCAGTCTAGCAATCTTTTCGTTTCATAATTTTTTCCTATACATTCTTGGTAGTAATTGCGGTAAATAAAGAGCCTCTTTGTATAATTGTAAACAACTTGCTGCTGTTTTGAGGAGAAAGTCTTGCTAAGGCGTGGGGCAGAGCTGCTGGAGATTTGATGTATTGAGATGTTCCTTCTGCTCTGGCTTCCCCCCCTCTGGCGTGTCCATCTGTAAAGAAGAGACAAATAGGAGTGGAGGAAATGCCACACAAACCAAGGACGTGGTGAGAATAAAATCCAACAAGTGTAAATCAAAAGCAATACCATAAATACAGTATGCTGGGATTTGGAGCTGGGTTTAAACTCAGGTTTAGCTCCTGGAGAGGGCGATTGGACTGGGCGGATGGGTGTTTGTGTTTATGTGCAGAAAGATAAATAGAAATACGGATGGATAGCCAAGCCATAAAATATCATAGGTAGATAATTACATGGTAGATAGCTGTGCCACAGCAATGTGATTGATGGCTGGGGAGGTGAGGAGATGGAGAACTGGGTGCGAGGGGATGGAAGGAGACTCTTCTTTTGACTGGAGTCATCTCTTGTCTGTGTAACTCACGACAAGAAAAACACTCGAGTCAACACACACCCACGTGTGTACACAGTTGGCAAATTCTGTAAAATCCTGTTAACCTCAGAGTAACTTTATAAATAAAAACTTTGCTGTCTGGATGGAAGAAAACAGGAGCTGTGAAGCCTCCTCCTTATGCAGCAGTTTGCACAGCAGCAGGGCTGTGCCCAAGGCTTGTGCTTGAAGCTGGTTTGGGGATTGCACCCATGTGAGGTTCACCAACAGCCTCTGGTTCTGAGCCTGCTGCCTGCAAACTGGTGATTGCAGCAGAGGGCTGGGGGTGGCTGGTGGAAGGACCAGTGGCTGTCCCCAGGGCAGGGGGGTGCAGGGTCCTGGACCGGAGCTGGGCTGGGGGCTTATTGCTGGGCACAGCTAGAGGGATAAGGGCTCTGGGTTCTTCTGGCAAAGTTAAGAGAAAATGGAATGAAGAGAAAACTTTGTGCAATATTTATGGGCAAAATGAAATAACAGAAGAAAAAAAAAAAGCATGATGCTGAGTGCTGTGCTCAGACCCCAGGAGAGGTCTCTTCTCCAACAGCCAAGCTCTGAGCATCCCCCACGTTCCTGAATCCTCCCCCTAGAGCTCTGTGCAGCAGCAGGCTGTCCTCCTGGGAGCATCCCACTGTCCCTGGTCCCCTGAAGCACCTGGCTGGTGTCCGGAGGGGGACCTGGGACTCTGCTGCCATCCCTGTGCACATTGCTGTGGATGGTCCTGTGCTGGAGGGTGAACGTGCAGGGGAGGAGGGAGATTCATCCTGGGAAGCTGTCTATCAGGAAAACCCTCTTTGTGTGCTATTGGCAGAGATTAATTTCTCGTTAAAGAGCTCTCTCTGATTGCATTAAGGAGAACGCTAAGGCACCTAACGAATTTGCTGACCCGGTTCAGGCTGTTTGCTTGTCAGTCAGGCTAATGCAGCCTGGCACTCCCCAAGTTAATTTCCTGCCCAGGTTTAGCCAGCCTCACAGCTCTGACACCTTATAAATCACGGTTCTTAAAAACTAATGTTTGCGTACGCGTATTAGTAACATCACCAAAAATCTGCGCGCTCTCTGCGGTTCAGAGCCTCCAAACGTGATGAGAAGCTTTAACAAAAAGCGAGTTTGAGAGAAGTGTCAGAGCTGTCCCCCTGTGTGCCAGGCGACTCCAGCACACATCCCAGCACCCATCTCCAGTTAAATATTTGCTCTGCCTGTGCACAGTTGGGGTCATCTCTCTAAATTCCTCTAATCTCTTCATCTGTCTCTTTCTTTTCTAAGATTGACTGAACACCTAGATCCTGAGCTGGAGCAGGAAGAGAGGAGGTGCTCCCAGTAAGTCTGTTGGGAGCAATTACTACAGAGGAGTTTAGTCTTAATTTGTTGCAGAGGAGGGGGGGAAAAAAAAAAGATCAAAAGGAAATTTTGCATCCTCTGCAGGAAAAGCAGATATAATGGCTGTGAACCAGGGGGGGAAAGAGCTATTTTGGTATTTAGATAAATCGGCTTTTTAAAGAGCAACAATCAACAGCTGCAGATTGATCATTATGGGGATGGCAGGGCAGGGGGCTGGAGGAGGGAGGATGCTGGCAGCTCGGTGCGTGGTTTTACACGTTGCCTGCAGCCGCAGAGTCTTACCGCCCGTCCCGTGGCTGCACGGCTGGGCAGCATCGCTTCTGCCTGTGCTGCTTACCACGGGGAAAAAAAATTCCCTGCAGACTGTAAGAGAGAATTTCATCAAAACTCTTTTCTCCCCGCCTCACACTGCTTTCACATGTGATCTACATCAAAGCATCCAAGAACTATTTGGAGCTCCACTAACTGCAGAGCAAGTTGTTTCCACCCAAAGCAGAAATCTGCAGAGACCTGCTCCTCCTCGCTGCCAAGCCCCACACATCAGCCTCTCCTGGGAGGGGGGTGGATGCATCCTGCCGAGCTGAGCCCCCGCTGCCAGCCCTGGCAGAGACCCCTCTGTGGGGCAGGTCACCCCGGGACAGCCGGCGGTCAGTCCCTGTGCCTCTCATCTCCTATATTTAAGAGCAGAAAACTCCTTGCTCTCTCCTCTTCTTGCTCCGAGGTCTCCCCTGCCCATCCTGTGTGCAGGAGCAGTTGCTTTTCTGATTTTCCAGGAGGCTCAAGCCCTGTGCTCTGGGTGCTGGTTCCTGCTGTGAGCCAGGTGCTGAGCCCTTCCCATGGCAGCTGCAAGGCTTCTGAGTCGGGGGGGTCCTCAGCAGAAAGCTTCGTAGTAAATGGGTGTATGAACATGCAGTGCGATGGAGGTTTAAAAGAATAAGATCCTACAAACCATTGGCAGTATAAATTAATCACTATTAAGGTATGCCAATAGGATGAGGATATTTAGGTTTTATACATTGGAAAATACATTAAAAAATGAGCCTTACCCTGTAAAGGGCATTGTAACTTCCCTCCCCATGCCCTGTTCTGTGCTTAGCCTGAGCTGCTGGTCCCTGCAAGGGCTGCCCAGGCACAGGGATGCAGGCTGAGAACAAACTCCGGGAATTCTCTCCCGTGGCTCCATCCGAGCAGCAGCACCCCCAGCTCTGTGTGGGGACACTGGTGCCACTGGAGCAGAGGGCTGGCGATGGTCTCGGTGATGCGCGGGAGCAGAAGCTTTTGTTTCTGGACGGCAGCGGGGGACAAACCCACACGGGTGACAAGGGAAGGTGACATTTAATGACCCCAGAGCCATACCCCAATATTTTCCCCAGTGCCTGGGCTGGCGGAGCTGCCGGCCCTCCCGCCCCATCCATTACCCCCCCCAGCAGTGCCATGCAGACACCAGTACCAATTTACTTGATAAATTCTGCTGCTTGTTATTTGAGGGATCGGACAGACCTCGCACTTTCGGGAGATTAATTTTTGATTTATTGTCGGCTACCATGATTTATTCTGATCCTTCCCCAGGGAAAAGACAGGGCTGTAAATATTTTAAATGCCGTTAGCTGGTGACAAGAAGCATTGCTGGATGGTACCGGGGTGGATGGGAGATGGAAATCGTAGCAGCCTTTCCACTAAATTACTCAAAGGCAACTCCAAATGTCTGCGGGTCCGTTTGAACAGAGGAAGAGGGAAAGAAACCCCGCCACATGTTAAATTGTTATCTTATTAACTGAGATGACGTTCTTGGCTTTCTCCATTTGCCTTCGGAGCCGCTGCTGCTGCTGATTGCGATGAATTGAATTTCAAAGCGTGATCCAGCCTCGCTGAGAGCTCGGTGTGCTCCCTGGTGAGAACTAGAGGCAGCTAATGGGAACTGCATTTAAAACAGGCCAGAAAACCAACTGGAAACCCCCCAGCGAGGGGCTGTGGAAGCCCTTCTGCTTCTGTCTGAGATCTCAAAGTGCTTTATGGCAGGGGGGTGAGCATCCTGCTGTCCCCATCTCCCAGGGACATGCCAGAAAGGGCACTCAGGAGGTCCCTTGATGAGCCCGCAGCAGAGCCAGGGGAGGACCTGCGGTCTCCTGAGATACCGGCCAGTGTCTTGGCTGCTTGGTCCCACTATTTCTTGGGAGAGAACCCAGGAATCCTGAAGGGTCTTGGTGTCTTCAACCATTCTAACAACTCTCCATTGCCAAGGACATGCCCTGAAGCTTCCTTACTTGAGCCCTGCCTGAGCTGGACTCTGCTCTGATCCAGCTGTTGTGGCAGAAACCTTCCCGTGGAGGGGAGCGAGGGCTCCTAGGGTGATCTCCAGCAAAGGAAAGAGCCCGTGGCTCTCCCTGCCCCTCCGAACGAGACATCCCCAGTTGTGCTTTCTTGCTGCAGTGCTTTATCGATGATGTGAGGAACCGCATCAAAGCACAGCTCGATACAGCTCTTGGGGGAGAGCAAAACCACACAGCATCTCCTGCTAAGTTATGCAAAATATGCAAATAGGTTTCTTATTTTAAAGATATGCCCTTTTCCTAAAGTTTGAGACAAGTGAAAGTGTCTAGAACTTGAGTTTTCTTCAGGATCTCTCTTTTTCTCTCCTTACCCACGAGGATGATGCTCACGCACGTTGGTGCTGGTGGTGGCAGCCAGCTCCTGGCCATGCCCCGATGCAGGATGAAGTTTGAGGCAAGCTCTCAGTATCCTGCCATCCCAACCCCAAACTCTCCCGTGACCTGCAGAGATGCATGGTCTGTGAGGGGGGGAGGGCTGGAAAGCAGACAGCATCCCTTTCTGGATTTTGAGAGATTTCCCAGGGACTATCCCTTCTTCTCTGCCGAAGCCCCGGTGCTCAGATCCATCAGCCGCGCTTGTTTGCAGAGCACTAATGAACAGCAGTTGTTCGGATCCCAGCTGTGTCGTGTGCTTCCCCATAAACCTAATGGTGTGTGAAGAGGAAACCCGCACAGCGCTTGAGCAGGGCTTGGGGGTAACCTTCTGTTTTCACACCCTCAGTTCACTCCACTGCTGATTCCTTCTCTCCTTTTCCAACAGTGCTTTGAGATCTTCAGCCCTCGAGAAAGGCAACAGACTTTGTCTCAGCACCTTCTTTTCCCCCGGTGCATTAGTGCTGGGATGCTGCTGACGGGTGCATAGTCGGTGTGGGGATTTTCCTCCTCCGAGGAGACCCTTCCACCCCAAACCTCCTCCGCCTGGGTTCTTCCCAAGCTCCCTTTGCCACCTGCCGATAAGAAGAGGATGTCACCCATCACTGTGCAACACTTGCACCCATCAAGGTGACAATCACACACCAGTGACACCCCCGCAGCGTTTTACATCTCTCTGCAAGCAGCCAGCACGATGCCTGGGGTGGGCAGGACCCCCCAGCCCCACCACACCTGTGGGGTGAGAAGGTCCCAGTGCCCACCAGCATCCCGCTTTCCAAAAATAACCCAGCCCCTGCTAGCAGAGCTGTCGTGCAAGGGTGCAGCATCACCCCGGCAGCTCCCAGCCCACCCAGCTCTGGCACCGACGCGTGGGGAGGGCTTTGTGCCAGCAGCCGGAGCGGTGGCTCCCTTCCTTCTCTCCTCTTTTTCTTTTTTTTTTTTTTTTTTTTAGCCTGAATAGCAAATAAAATCTTTTCCTCCTGCTGCTAAATTGGAAAGAAAAGAAAAAAAAACCCCAAACAAAACAACACTCCCCTCCCCAACTTAACAATAAGTATCTTGGAGGAAAAAAAAAAATAACTGGAGCATTGAAGATAAAAGAACGGCTGTTAAATGAAAATGTTGAGGCAGAAAGGCATTAGACAGCACTAGTAATTGTTAATTTGTACTCAGATTTAGTACGAAAGGGCTTTTATTACTTCAAATATGCATTTATTCTGGTTTCCCATTTGGAGCAGTAACACGTAGATGAGCTTTCAAACCCCCAAGGTATTGGGTAAAATAAAAAATAAATCCTTTAATGGATTTTCAAGTCTCTAGTCCCAGCAACCACGTTTTTTTTTTTTTGTTACTGTCTAAAGCAATATAGCGTGCGCGATTACAGCAGCACGATGGGTGTGATCCTGCACTCCTTAGGGATGGGGAGGCACGGCGGTGAGGGGCCAAATCCGGGGGTCCCAGGCAGGATCCCCATGGGGGACTCCTGGGCTGTTACTTGTTGTATGCTCCACATCCGCTGCTTTATTTTTAGCTCTGCTGCCCTTCTGCCGACTGATGGGTCAAATCCCTCCCTGCACCGGCTCATCCCTGTCCACAGCAGCGAAGCCGAGCGGGAGCCCTGGGTGCTGGTGGGTGGCTGTGACCGAGGCATTGGCCAGAACACAAGGCAAGGGGGCTTTAGGAGAGTTTTTCTGCTGTGCATGGATTTTTTTTTTTCCTGCGAGAATTATTCTGGTTTAAATGGGAATTGATTCAGGGAAGTCTGACAGACGAATACTATAAACAAGATCAAATGAATTTATGACTGTTGTCCCTTCTAGCTTGATAATCAATGAGCTGTCGGGGGAAAGATGCTGGAGTGGCAAAGCACTGGCTCTACATCAGCAAAAGGAAAAGCAAAAGTCAAATCAGGCACCGTCGGATGCTCGCAGTTGCCTTTGAGACATGTACAGGCTGGAAAATTGTGTGATTTACCGACTTCACCTGAAGCTGGCTAAACACCGGCACAACCTCGTACACCTCCTCCCGGGTGCAATCGCTGAGATTTATGTTTGGGCACTGGGACCCACGAGTAGCTGTTTCCCTGCGCTATTTGCTTACACTTTGCATCTTTTGCCAATTACTCGTGTTGCTTTAATACGCACGATCCCCACCTCGGTGTTTGGGAAGCATCTTCTCCAGGGATGCTGATGCTGGGAGCCCCGACCTGCCCCGGCACCGGCTGCCCCCGCCCCCCCCG
>NW_010133418.1:306-9812 GCF_000699245.1 Pterocles gutturalis | reverse complement strand
GGGTTTGTTGCCTGTTGTGTGTGTGGGCTCAGCCATCGCCACCTCCTTAACGGTCTGTGTGTGTCCTGCAGCTTTATGATCTGTTATTCTCTCTGAAGAACTCGCTTTTCTTACAAGTTTGTGGCAGAGGCTCCCGGCGGGTGGGTTTTACAGCCTGAATTGCCGGGCTGGGACAGCCTGGGCTCGCTCTAGTCCATTAACGAGTAATCACTTTCTCTCCAGCCCGGCTTTGGGTTGCATTCGTTTCTCATCTCGTTTTCTTTAGCTCACTGTGAGCTTTGAACTGTGTTGTGCAGAGGCAGGAATCATGAATAAAAACCAGCCCAGCCCCTCTCCAGCCCTGTTGCTGGTTCCGTGTCTCTGAACCGAAGGGGTTTCACCTCCTTTCAGCCGCACACAGCCCTGGGATGGGCCAGGGGGTGAGCAGGGGACTGGCTTTGAGGATGCCAGCAGGGATGCCTATCCCAGGGTGGGCAGCTCTTCAGCGCCATAAAGCCCGAGATGTAATGACTAAACCACAATGAAAAGCATTAATACCTAAATTGTTTTTCAGAGGTCCTACTAACTTCTTGATGCAAGAACCCCCCTATTCCTCAGGATCACCCCAAGACCCCTCTTGTGCTCAGTTTCCACCCCCCACCCCCCAGGTGTTTTTTCACCTCCCACAGTGCTCACTGTCTGCAGTCAGGATACCAGACTTAACACCTGCACGGGCGATCAGACAACCAGAACTGTGCCATCCAGCCCCAAAAGCCGGTCAGTTAATCCCAGCCTTCATGCTGGCTCTGCACCAGAGCTCAGGGCTGCCCAAGGCTGGGCCACCTCTCCCAGCCCCACCGGGAGCATCCTTCCCCGTGCCCGGCCAGGGATAAACATGTCAGATGCGCTAAGCTTGCAAGGATCGATTCCCTTCACAGGATCAACAAAGCAATTTGCTGTCTAGGTCTTGTTCTGTTGTGAATAATAAGCAGCCATGGAAGCCTGGCCTGTGTAATACCTTGTGCACTTGAAATTTGGAAACCATCAGGGACTGCATTAGTCAGTAAAGGCAGGGAGCAGAAAAACACGGAGGGGGAAAGGAGGGAGGGCAATTCCAGCCACTGATTGTCAGCATCGTCTTCTCGGATGCCTAATCCATTAAGGGCTCTTCAGGTTCTCGAGTGCGGCAGGCAAGCAGAGGGCAGTAATTCAGCGGGGTGTGAAAGTGCTTCTGCAGCAGGACGAGGGCAGTGAGGGCAGTGCTGGCTCTGCCTGCCCCCCACAACCAGCCTGGAGAGCACTGGTCACCGCCGGGGCTGTGGAACAGCTTGCGTTGCTCCAGTGGTCGGTCATAAACTTATTTTGTGTGGAGTCTGTCTCCTTAAAATCTTCCTGTTTAAATTAGTGCTCCTCTCCTGCTTCAGGGCACGCACAGGCTGGCGGGGAGGGGATGCTGAGCTGGGCTGCACAGGGCAGGAGGTCTCTGTCCCTGCAGCTCTGTGGAATAAGGACAAAATCCCAAGGACACATCTCTTGGGGCTGTCTCCAAAACCATCCTCCTCCATCAGCCCACCTGTGACTGGCTGGACCGTCACTGTGGGCATCCTCCCTCCAGCCTCCGGTCACCGAGACGTGTGTTATCTTCCACTGGACCCACCGTCACCCCTCTAGCACTGCCCGTGCCAGCGAGCCCAGCGATGAGGATGCAGGAGCTGTACCCTCCTTAAGTGACTGCACAAGCTCATGGAGTACCTTCAGCAACACCCCACGCAGGAGGCAGCTCCGGGTGCAGCCAGAGCCCTGCAGATCCCCCTCCCCAGGGGTTACAACCAAAGCCATGTGCTGGTGCATCACACAGGAGGTCCAGGCGTGAAGACACGCGGCCCATGCTGTGGCATGTGCTGTGCCTAAGATCAGATGCAACCCCAGCTGCTGGTTTCACAATGTCGTGTGATTAACCCCAGGCTCAGAGAAGGAGCATGAGGAGGAACCCATGCTCATCCCAAACCCTGCACATTCCCAGGGCCAGCCATACAAGTCCTGCCCCAAAGCCACAAGAGACACCCTCAGCTCTCTCTCTGACAGAGGCATTTTGTCCCTTTCACTCCCCGGAGTGTTTTCAGCATACCAACATCAGTCCATTAACATTGAACCCAGCCCTCCTTTCCCCTTAGCGACAGCATCAATATTTATGATGCATAGCTAATGCAGTCTGCTTCGATGATTTCTAGGATTTCAGGTGGGAATTCTTTGTACAAAAGACCTCTATTACCTTTCAGTAAAGGATGCTACTTTTCACCTGCAAAACAAGCACCATGGCTCCGCGACCTTTCTTTTACAAGCTATCTCATGCTGAAGAGCCCCAGCCTGCAGCTGCTTCTCAATCACGGGTAATTTAAGAGGGACTGGAGGTACCAGAACCCAACCTAACACTAATTGCTCTGCTTAGGCAGGTTTCTGCAAGTGTCTGAAAAGGATCAAGCCTATTGATTAATTAACCGATAACTGATAGACAGGCTTCAGTGCAAACTCTGCAGCTGTGTGTGCGTGAGTCCCTCTGCTGCCTTCAGCCACACAAACTGGTGAGCGAGTGGAGCACCCTCATGGGTGGCTTTATTAGCCTCTTGCCTGAAGAGGCTGTTTGAGAGACTCTGAAATGTCTGTACCAGGGCATGACAAAGAGCTTGGAGGTGGATCTGTGCTGATGGAGGGAGTCTGATGCTGTGGATAAAAATCTGCTCTTTGACTATTGAATAGGGCTAATGTTCCGGGGCTGATGAATGGGAGGCGGTAACAAATCCATCAGGGTTTGAAACGTTGTGGTGAGCAGCCCATGAGGCACCCAGGAGGAGGGTGCTGCCGGGGGAGAGAGCTCTCGAAGGCAGGGTGCAGGAGTCCTGGTGTCAGGGATGGACTGCCCCAGCTCGGGAGGGTGTAAGGATGAGCAAAGGCTGGCTCCTCCCTGGGCTCTTGCCCCTACCCCACAAGCTGACTCCGGTGGCAGCTCTGTGCCACTGTGGTTTCACCCGTCCTGCTGGTGTTGAGGGAGGGCTGCGATATTTTAAAGGAAGGGGCTCTGAAAGGGTGTCTGTCCATCCTTCCTGGCAGCAAGGGCTTTCTGCAGGGGGGTGTTTTCAGCTCACTGCCTGGCTAAGGAGGGCTGGGGGGAGGTGGTTGGTTTTTTTTTTTTTTTTTCTTTTTCATATAAATAGGATATTCAGCAAGAGTGGTGTTTTCAAGTCAAGCAAAAACATTGCTGAGTGCTACCCAAGTCCCATGTGCTTTGTTTTTTGCTCAGACATGGCCACTTAAAGAGGGATGCCAAATCCTTTGTATGACCCAACACAATTACCATGTGTGCCTCCCTCCTTCCTTGCTTTTCCTGGAATTAATTGCCTGTGTGACTCTAACCTGGACTTTCCCCATGGTCCCTTGCTTCTGCTGTCTTCTCCGGACCTGTTAATTCATCTGTGGTGTATACAATCCCATAGCTTCCCACCGATCCCCAGGACAGGGATTGCTTTAGGACTGGATGTTTCTGTCAGGGCACGTCCTTCAGACTCAAAAATTCTCCCTGCTCCGGCAAAGCCGCTGCCCTTTTCTGGGTAGGGCATCTAGCAGCCAAACCCCAGAATGCTAGTTGTGAAAAAGAGTTGACTGATGATTACATTCCCTCTCTTTTAATTAAAAGCCTGGCATTTACAAATCAAAAATATCCACACTGGGATTTTTTCCTGCCCTGGTATTTTAAATAATAATTGTTAATTATTAATTATTCATGATTAATGGATGCTTTGCACATCTAAATGTCTTCCTTGCAGACAACCTTGTAAAATCATTTGCTGTAATTGTGAGAAATCTGCTAGGCTAGTGACAGTGGTGAAAGTCCAAGGTCCTTCTGGGGTTCCGGGGGAAATGCAGCAGCTCTGGACTAATACACGGCCAAGCCCATCACCAGGGAGGGTGCCTCTGGTAGCTGGTATGTTTGCTCTTTGGATGTGCTCGGTTACATCTGCCTGCTCTAGCAACTACAGGAACCCTGTTTTGTTCCTGCTGTCGGTAGGAGGCTGGATTGCCCCCAGTGACAAAACTGCACCCGGAGGGGCTGCAGCCACCCCCCTGCGCAGAGCAGCCGTGGGGCTGCTGGGGGGGCAAAGGCACACAGCAACAGAAGGGAGAACTTCACCTGTGGAGCTTGAGACCAACACGTCCAAGTTAAGAGCCTAAAGTTCAGCTCTAAAACATTGATACCAGCTCAAGGACCATCCTCTTGACTTCACAAAGAGAACTCCAGAGGAGCGGTTTGGTGACAGCCACCGCTGCCTGTCAGCCCCTCCAGCTCTAGGAACACATTGTCTTTGTCAGCTCATTGGTTTCTTTTAGGTCACCTTTTCCTCCTGGGATTCACAGCCAAGTTTTAAGTTTGCCAAACAGTTGTGCAAACTCAGTATAAAACAGTGCTCTGGTTTCCCTGGGGCTGGCGTGTGCCATTCACCTCCACGGCAATGCAGAGCCTGGGGCACGCCGGCTGAGAGGCAGCAGGATGCTGAGTGCTGCACCGCTGGGATCTGCAACCGAGTGGGCAAGCAAGATATTCCTGTGTGTTCTGTAAACCCTAAAGGCAGGGGTTTTCTTTGCTTCTTTCTGCAGGATTTCTCACCTAGATTTTTGCTAGAGCAGCTGCAAGATGTTCCAGTGATGCACACTGCTGTTTGCTCTTTTTTTTTTCTGTCCAGCAAGCGCACTGGCGGCAGGGATTGGTGTTTTGCTGCAATCTAGTGGTGTAGCCATGGAACAGGCTCATGGTATTCGCTTCAGGCTGGAGGTAGGCTCCCAAGCAGGTTTTCCCATGCTCGGAGCTAAGTGATGTATGTGCTCGGTGCTAACCATTCCTTCATCAAATCAACGAAAACAAAAGCAATGGACATTATTCTTCATGTTAAGCAATAGAGAAGATGGATACTACGCAAGACACATGATGCAGAAAGGTGTTTCAGGAAGGACAAGCTTTTAAATGTGCCATCTGGAGAGTGCTGGAAATCTTGGGCTTGATGATGGGGCATCATTACTGACTCCTTGCATAACAAGCAGCCGACTCACTAAAAATCCAGGTGAGATAAGCACAGGCAAGATGGCCTAGTCTCTTCCAGCTGAGCAAGTTCCTAACCCTCTAGCAAGTGCCTCCATGCCCCTCAAGTCAAAGTGCTTGAAGGGTGTGATGAGAGAGAACTGGAGATGTGCAGGGGAAAGGTAAAGGGTTTTCTTCTTCTTCTTTTTTTTTTTTTTTTTTTTCCCTTTTTCCCTCCTTCATTTCCCCTCAGCCCTCCTTGGGACCCTGACGAGCTATAAGGGAGTGACACAATTCAGTTTTCCCTTGAAAACGTCTCCTTTGCCTTCATCTTCTTCCCACCCCCTCGTGCAAAGCAGGAGGTTTGAGAGGGCAACTGCTGGTGAGCACAGGGATGGGAGGCAAACCTGCCTGGCCCAAGGGGTAATGTTCCTGGGGGGAAGGGAGGGAAAACGCCAGGCAAAGCTGCCTGCATTCTTGTATCTGTGATCACAAAATCTGTCTGGAAAGAGCAGTATCAGAACAAAGCTTTGTTCACATGGAGCTGCTTAATATTTCATGGGAAGCTGGTGTTAGACACAGGAGTCTCCAGGAACGCCTGGAGCGGTGCAATAGAGAGGTTTCAGCGCCTGGGTGGCTGCCTACCTGCCATCAGCCATATCAGGCTGTGCTCTGGGCTGTGCCAGCACTGGGGTGATCTTCTCTGGGCTGATCGCACCCCTGAGCCCCCAACGCAGCCTCCCCGCAGCCAGGACCCCACTGCACATTTCCCCTGCCCAGGTCCAGAGCTGGGAGCCCAGGGCTGCAAACTGTGCAGAGGGATTTAACCCAGGTAGAGAGGGGCTATTAGAGGCAATTTTTAGTGAAACAACTGGTTTGGGATGCTGTTTTGGAAAAAACTTCTTAGGGCTAGGTCTGCTGGTGTCCCTGCTGGTTTGGGAACAGAAATGTCGGTATTTTGTTGTGGACCTACCTGATGGCACATCTCAGGATTTCACCCACCTCTGTTCTGGGGGGGTGCAGTCATGATTTTGACAAGCAGGCAAATAAAGGTCTTTTTTCCTAGACCTAAATGTTGAAGGAAATCTTTCCTGGGATGAAGGCTGGAGCACAGCTGGCTGACTCCAAGCAAATCTCTCCATGGGGTGCAGAGCACTGACCTCGCTGGCGTGGGGTGAAGGCAGGTGCCTAAAGACATCTTCTTGGGAAGTAAAATTGTCCCTCTCAGCAGGCAGCTGAGGCTCTTTGCTATCAGTTTGGGTATTAGAAGCACTACAGGAGGCAAGTAAAGATCGATCAGAGAAATGTCTCACACTTAATGCGTAGGGTGTCAGAGAGCAGTGCCAGCGGAGCTCTGCTCCCAGCGCCTGCCCAGACCCACATCACTCCTGAAGGGCCCCAGGCACAGCACAGGAAACAAATCCAGCTGGTCCCTGCACCGCTCCAAGGAGGGTGACTGCCTGAAATGCTCCATGGGATCGCAGTGACAACAGAGCTCTGCAGCATCGCCCAGATGCACAGCCGTGGCTGCGGGTTCTTCATTTGGTGCGTGTCCTTCGATCAACAGGTCTGGCCCAGGGTTGCTTCTTTTCTCTTCTTTACTGGAGCAATTGAACTTCTCCTGCTGCAATTCTCTTCCTTTGCTTTGTGTGCATTACATGCATGCAGAGAAAGCTTTACACCCAGAGCTCATCCTCTTTGATGAGCATTTTTTTAATGAAAGAGCTGCTCTCCCAGTTTGCTGCAAACCACCTGCAGATTCTCCCAGTCTGGTGAGATTTACAACAGCCGCCTGACAGCGGTACTACTACCATGTGTGGTTTGTGGGTTGGGTTTTGTACACTTTAAAAATAACCTCCCTTAGCAGGAAAATAGGGTTTTGCTGTAGCAGCAGATGGCAGCACGGGATAAGGACGAGCGTGTGGCAGGCTGGGCTGAGCACCGCTGGGGCTGACTGGGAGATCCAACCCGGCTGGGCAGAGCTGGGCATCCACCACCAACTGCAGCCTTCCAGGAAATGGTTTGGTAGTGGTAGGGGGGGTTTTTGCATCCTTCTGCAGTTGCAGAGGTCTGGAATCGCTGGCAAGGGAGATGTGAGGCCTCTGGAGTTGGATGCTCATGAACTGGAGGATCTCTTCCCCTTTTAAACTGTTGCCTCCAAAGCCATCTGTGCTGCGTTGCATGCTTGCAGTGGTTTAGCAAATGACAGGATGAATGTATTTAAATGAGTGCATTAATGTAGCAAGATACCTCTGCTTCTACAGATGGGAAGGGCTTCATGTGCTGTGCTCTCAGCCAGGGATGTGCAGATTGGCTGCACCAGTGCAATGATTTATGTCCTACAGGCAAGCAGAGCTGCTGCTCCATTAAAACCAAATACCTGGGATGTGCATCCATCACTAGCTTTTCCTGAAAGGCTTGAGTGTCAGAGCAGGGTGCCCATGAATCCATCTTCCTGAGTGCAGATGCTTTAAAGGCTAATCAATACTTCTCTCAAAGAGATTGGTCAGAGGAGAGGAGCTCATCTAATTTCACCTTGTTGCCTGTTCCCTGGTTAAGCATGTTAATTTGATTGCAGCGGATCTCTAGGGAGAAGGCAAAAGAAGGGTCCCTTGAGGGAAGATAAATATCCAGAGTGGATCTGGGAGGAATGGGGGCCAAGGAGGGAGTGCACAGGTGCCGTGCCAGGCTCTGCCCTGCAGGAAGGTCTGGCTCCATAACCCATCGACAGGTGTCTCTCTGTTGGTATGGGATGTTCTCCTAGTTCAGCCCTGTGCTTGCTGGGAAACACCAAGCACCTGGGCACCTTCATGCTAACTTTAATCATTAACTGACATAAATGTATCTTGCAAGTACAGGGTGCAATTTCTGTTGCACTTATACGCATCATCTCAAGTTGCCAATGGTTTGCAACAATTTCTTTCTTGACCATTTTGGTCCTTGCTGCACCAGATTTGGTTATCCCTCGACAGAGATACATCTCAGTTGCATTTCTCCTGTGCACACATGCTTGAACAGTCTCCAAGCTTTTAATCAGAGTGCTGCTCACCATTTCTTCCAGTGCATCTCGCAGAGGTAGCTCCAAAGAAGAGTAAGCAAACTTTTGTTCACAGCACAGACAGATCAGCACTGCAGGTTGCAAATCAGTATTTGTGAGATGCAGGCAGGCGTCATCCTCCTCTGGATGGGATTCTCTGCAAAGAGACTTCCAACAGGGATGCAAGAAGGGGCACTTCAGTTCCTTCCCAGCAGGCTGGTTTGCAATCAACACCACTAACAGGAGAGGAGAGGCAGACCCTTGCAGGAACAGGGCGAAGTGAATTTTGCAAGACACTGAGCAGCTCTTACGGAGAGCAGCATGCCCTGGGATCCCTCTGGGTTAACAGCCATCAGCACCTTCCAGGAGTGCTCAGCACCGAGGGAAGGAGCTCAAGAGGGAGCTCTGGGGTGACTACATGCTCCTGCCCTAAATACGGTGGTACATCAGCGTCCCTGCAGAAATGGCAATGCCTGATGGAGTCCAATGTTTCCACAGGTGCTGAGCAGCTCCAGGGTGTGGGAGGTAAGCCTGTGCCTCGGGGGCACTAGCCGTGAAAGGTCCCCACCCTTAGACACGTAACTTCCTTGCACTTTCTTACTGGTCCCTCTTTGCTCTCCTATATGGTTGGGTTTTGCCTCTGTTTTCACCAGCACCCTGGCAGCTGGGGATGGGTGGCTGGAGCTCTGGTCAGCACCGGGTTCTGCACTGTCTCAGCTTTTCTTAATTGATTTATCTGCCTTCATTTATAGCAGCTGGGCTGTCGCTCTCTTGCAGCACCTGCTCTCTGAATCTCCTTTTGTGTTACTCCATCTCCTATTCAATAGTAAAATTGCAGGCTCCAGCTTCTTTTCCAGATCCCCTTCTTTTCTCTGGTGGTCTGGCAGACCCTGCAGGACACACATTTAACTTCTGCCAGGTAAACTCTTCATTGACTTTCATGGGCTGATGACACACGTAAATGCAAATATAACTTTTGGGCTAAGACAGGGACCTCAGCACTTTTTGTGACAAATCCCTAAAGGGCTTCAATACATGACGTGCATCAGCATGTTCAATATATGTTGTCTAGAAGATATCAGTAACGATCAGTGTGTTGCTTCTACAGAAAGTGTCTATATTAGTTTAAGTTTCACAACGCCAGCAAAATATTTGTAATGTAATAAAAAGTATGGTGAGGGAAGTGGCAAATCTCGCTGTGAGTGTTTCCTAGATGGGGGAGGCTTTAATTAAACTGACATTTCTGATAACCGAGTCACTGCAGAGATGTCTGGGCTGCGATGTTCCCAGAAGCCTCTGCTGGGTCACTCGGCAGGGAACAGTCCCCGATTGCAGATAGCCACCAGCTGTCTCGCCCACAGCCAAGCTGTGATACTTCTGCTCCTCTTCAGCAACACCCTGCGTGGCAAAGACCCCCCCAGG
>NW_010133418.1:0-275 GCF_000699245.1 Pterocles gutturalis | reverse complement strand
CTGGTGGGGGGGGGGGACTGTGAAGGGCGCTGTAACTTCTTCAGATGGGTCATTTTCTGTGCTCAAAAAAGACTTGTCCTTTCCTGCCCGAAAAATCTTGAGATGGACGTTGAAGTCCAGGACCCATGCGGTTTGTAACTCCGGTTTGTGGTTTTAGTGCCTGGGGGAATTTTGGGGGGATGCCGGGAGGGCAGAGCCGGGGCGAGCTAACCGGCTGCACCTGCTAATTAACGCCGCACTAATTAATCCCTCCCCCTTGCTTTGCTCTTCCTCCC
>NW_010133417.1:3176-17695 GCF_000699245.1 Pterocles gutturalis | reverse complement strand
AAAAAAAAAAAAAAGGAAAAATCTACTATCAAAACAATTGTGAATAAAAACCTGTCAGCTTCTGTTTTCAACCCCGGGTACGCTAAAGCACATCACACTTCCAACGTGACAAAAAGCACCATGGTCTTGTTAACAACAGGAACAACTAATCTAGTTTAAAAGAATCATAAATATGATTAAAGCCCATGGTTTCCTTGATTCTTTGGGAAAATGGAAACCCTTCTAACACACGTCGTATTCTTCTGAAGTGCTGGCCTCTTTGTGGGGAAGCGGCTCAGAGGACAACTGCTTCTGAGCCAGAAATATGAGTTATCATGACATGTCCCACTGAAGCTTTCATGGCTATGTCAAAATAGCTAAAATCACAGAATCACAGAAGGGTTTGGGTTGGAAGGGACCTTCAAGACCATCCAGTCCCACCCCCTGCCATGGGCAGGGACACCTCCCACCAGCCCAGGTTGCCCAAAGCCCTTTTCCAGCCTGGCCTTGAACCCCTCCAGGGATGGGGCATCCACAGCTTCTCTGGGCAACCTGGGCCACTGCCTCACCACCCGCACAGGAAGAATAATATCTAATCTAAATCTACCCTCTTTCTACTTAAATTGCAGACGTTAACATGGCAGGTCTGTACCCATAACGAGGAATCTACATTGTCTAATCTAAATCTACCCTCTTTCTGATTAAATTGCAGACGTGGCAGGTCTGTACCCGTAACGAGGAATCTACACTGAAATTCAGATTATGGCAGCCAGACTTATAAAGCCCCAAAAGAATATCAACCTTGTATTTTCATTACTTAAATATTTTGGCAAACATGCAGGTCTGCAAAGATTTTGAAGTGCTCCTGCACCAGCTGAGGTCCTTGGGTCCACAGACACCACCAAGGTAGTTGCCATACAGAAAGACAGGGAGGATTTGGAAGAAAGAAGGATTTGGAAGGAAGATATTTTTCCCTGTGAGGGTGGTGAGGCAGTGGCCCAGGGTGCCCAGAGAAGCTGTGGATGCCCCATCCCTGGAGGGGTTCAAGGCCAGGCTGGATGAGGCTTTGGGCAACCTGGGCTGGTGGGAGGTGTCCCTGCCCACGGCAGGGGGCTTGGAATTGAATGATCTTGAAGGTCCCTTCCAACACAAACCATTTTATGATTCCATGACTCTATGATTTGAGGTTTTGCAAGAGCAAAAGTGTGGATGTGAGTCCTCCATGTGCTCATCTCTGACCCAGGGTGAAAGTTGGCTTTGAGCACAGCCCCCAGTGATGGAGATGTGTTCAGGGCTGGCCTTTGCCCTTGGCATGGGCACCGAGTGTTTCACCCATCATGACAAAAGCTGCGTTTGTTCTGGGCACATCTCAATAGCAGGTGCCTGGGGACTTTAAACAGTGAAAACAGAGGCAACGGTGCTTACCTGGGCTGGGCTTGTTCAGATGTCATAGACAGCTATGTCTGCTTTAATCACTTTGCAGTCACAGAGAGAAGCAGACATTTCCAGGGCTTGACCCATCTGACCTGCTTTACAAACGTGCCTCAGGAGGAGATGAACTGCATCCCAGAAGAACCTTTTTTCCCTCCTACGCCTCTGAAGGCAATTGAGACGGTTAGGTCAGATGCAAATGCCTGCTCTGGGGACAGGTGACACTCACACAGAGCTGGGTGGTCAGTGGTTACAGCTACACTGGTAAATTCAAGGCTGCTAGATCCTGAGCCAATGGTCACTGTCTAGCTCTGATCACACAATTAAAAACTCTTAACCTATGAAGTAATGTGGCTTCTTCCAAACTACCGGCAAGGAGTGGTCTTTGGGCAGAGAACACATGCCTGAATCTGTCCCTAGCCAGTAGATCTTCGAGTCTATGTGGGAGCTGAGAGATTTGCCCAGATGCTTCTCAGAGGTATCCGGTGAAAGGACATGAGGCAATGGACACAAACTGAAATACAAAAAACTCTGCTTAAACATTAGAAAACCTTTTTCTACTGTCAGAGTGGCTGAGCACTGGAACAGGTTGCCCAGAGAGGTTGTGGAGCCTCCATCCTTGGAGATATTTGACATCCATGGTCCTGGGAAACCTCTTCTGGCTGATACTGCTCTGAGCAGGAGAGTTGTCCCAGATGATCTCCAGAGGTCCCTTCCCACCTCAAACTCAATTTTTGTGCTTTTCTTCTGGAGTGACAGGTGGGATCTGACCTCCTGAATGTGTGCGTGAGCTCCTGTGCTGAAGGGATGTCTGCTGTCACAGCTGCAGCCACAGGAGATGCTCTGGCCAAGCAGAGTGTGCAAATAACTCTATAGCTCAGTGTTTAGAGACAGCTCCAGCCCCAGCACTCAGGAGTACTTACGTGCTTTTTACAAAGCAAGCAGATTTGATGAAAGCTGTAGTCCAAGCACCTTCATGGTGTATTCACTAGGGCACCTTGTTAAAGTTGAGAGTTCTTGTTTATACCTCTGTTCTGACTTCATGAGAGATCTGGACCTAGGGCTGCAGCATCCTAAATGTATGTTGTAGGAAACAGACAACATGCAGATCATCACTAATTTTTTTGTAGAAACACTTGGATTTTATCAAAAATGATCAAAAAGAAATGCAAACCATTTTTTTAAATTAGAAGGAAAAAAAAGAAGAAAAAAAAATTATCTTTAGATTGACTTGATACGAGTCTTTTTCCCCCCCCCCTTTCTTTTCTTGGTTAGATGGCAAAGCTGAAAAATCACAGATTTAAAAGAGCCCTACTCCTGAGTGCTAACCTTGTGCCCTGTCTATTGCAATGCAGTACGGAGGAATTTTGTGCTACTGCTGGTGCTATTCATATTGTTCCTTTTTTTGATTGACAGCTCTGGGGACAGCTTTCAGCGGTGTTAGATCTTCTTTGGGGGAAAAAAAAAAATAAAACTAACAGAATGCAGATCATCTTTTCCTCAGGCTTCTGATGCACCTGTGAGTTTTAAAGAAAATTTCACTGAAAATCTCCTCCCTAAACATTATGCAAAATAATAATAATGGTAATAACAACACGATAGTAGGAATAAGAATAAGAATAAGAATAAGAATAAGAATAAGAATAAGAAAATAAGAATAAGAACAAAAAGAAACTTAAAATGCTATACCTACAATTTGGTATTTACAGGAAAAGGATGCTTTCTCTTAGTCTATTGGGAGGACCAGGGATTAAAAGGAGCACAATGAGGCAGAATTATATTCAACAATGGGGAAAAAAAAAAACCCCAAAAAAACCCAAAACACAAAAACCAGAAAATGCATACGATAGTGCTTTGGTACCAAAGCAATGGACTATTTAGGCAGAAAAAGCAGATAACTATCGGATTTTGCAGCAGACTGTTCAATAGTTGAGGTCACCAAAGTTTCCAAGTGAAAGGAAACGTTTGAGTTTATTTGGGATTTGCCAGCACCAGGAGAAGCAATGCACAGTTTAAAAATACTGCCCCTCAACGGGAGAAAATGTATTTCTATTAAGGGACCAGAATTGCGCTACGCCTGTTGGAATTTTTGCTTGTGCACAGGAATTTAGCTCCAGGTTCATGTCTGTCACTAAAATTGACAACTGCCTATGGCTCTCTACAATTGAAACGTAGATCTTAAATTTCACATCATTATCCAAATAAAATATATCTGCCAAGGGGGACTGGTATTACACAGTTAGAGAACTGTGATACCAGTTGTCTGATTAACATATTGAGAGGAATATAAGAATTTCTCACCTATTTTCCAGAGGGAGACTAACTGGGGAGCTCGTGGTAAAGAGACTAATTGAACATCCTCCCTCTGCTAACTACGGAGATGCCCAGAAATATGTCTGCTCTGTGCAAGCAGGTTTTCCCTCTGCATATTACATTTGCTTTTTAGGACAGTCAGGAGGAAAATCATTAAATATCTTTTTTTTTTTTTTTTTTTTTGCACTTCCTTTACTAAAAAAAGTTAGCCAAATTTTCATGTTGAAAGGTGTATGACTTTCCATAGAAAGCTTTCTTGTGGCTGCATAAAGTAGCACTGCAAAGAAACTGTCTTAAAGAGAGAAGTTGCTTTTAGAGGCAAAAAACTATTTTTCAGTAGGTATCAATGAAGAGATCTGAGAAAATCTGGCCAAGCTTCCTTCAGACCCTGAAATATTAATAGCTGAGACAGATGTGAACTTACACATTACAGGTAGAGTCCAGTTCAGAGTTGGATCCACATTTCGGGTGTGACCGAGGTCAGGATTTTGAATCAGTTCATCAAAGCAGCCGGGCACCGAGGATGCTCAGAACTAAATCTGCGTCTGAAGCTCTTTCAGGGTTTGTGTCTGAAATGTTCGTGGCATATCAAGAGACATCCTCTTTCATCTCTTTTGTTCTGCCAGGGCTTAAGCAACACAAAACTGGGACTGAGGACCCAGATACAGAACAGAGCGTTGCTGGAAGTCAGCAGGGCCACAGTAGGAGTTTTGGTGCAGGTTCCAAGCCCATAACATATGTGAGCTAATGAGAATCATGTCACCTTCCAGTGAAATAAGTTTAAGCTGGCACAAATTACCTGCATAATTGTCAGAAATGAAGAAGATGTCCACAGGCAGCTGACACCAATAAGTTGATGTGCCATCCCCTAGATCTCACCCTACAGCCAAATGGACTGATTCCAAGTTTACTTTATCTACGACAGTGAATAGAATTAGAGCCATACCCAGGCCAGTGCAGGTGTAGTTCATCTACTTGAAGCCATCTAAAAAGTCAAGGCTGACACAAAAAGACCGCAGCCACTAGGTCAAAAGAAGGGATTATTTCCCTCTACCTGGCTCTCATGAGCTGCATCTGAATAGTCAACCCAATTTTGGCCTTTGTAGAAGAGAGAAATTGAAAACTGGAGAAAGTCCAAGAAAGGCTGCTAACACCACTGCAGAGCTGTAGCATGCAAAGACGTATGAAGAGATGCTGAGGAAAGTGTGTTTAGCTTGGAGAACAGAAAACCAAATAGGAATCTAATTATTGCTTTCAGGGTGGAGTTTTTGAGAAATTAAAACCAACTTTTTTCCTTGGAGGCGCATAGGATCCTCTTTCTTGACTTTTTTGAAGATATGAGTGACATTCACTTTAGAACAGTTCTCAGGAACCTTCCCCAATCGCTGTGACCTTTCAAAGATAAATGAGAGTGTCCTTGCAATGACCTTGTCCAGCTACCTCAGCACTCATGGATGAATCCCATCAGGTCCTATGGATGTGCAAAAGTCCAGTTTGCTTAAATGTTCCCTGACCTGATCCTCCGCCACTGAAGGTGAGTCTTCCTTGCTCTGGAATTTCTCTCTGGTCTTGAGGACCTGGGATTCATGAAGGCCAGTCTTACCAGTAAAGACAGATGAAGAAGGCATGGAGTACCTCATCTTTTTCTGTGTCCTTTGTCACCAAGTTCCCTGCTCCATTCAGCAGTAAACTGACATTCTCCATGGTCTTCCTTTTGCTGCTTGTAGAACTTTTTCTTGTTGCACTTCACATCACCTGTGAAATTCAACTCCAGATGTGGTTTTGCTTTCCTAATCCTGTCCCTACACTTGGACAGTGTCTCTATACTTCTGAGCCACCTGACTCTGCTTTCATCTCTTGCACGTTTCCTTGTTGTGCTTGAATTTTTCTAGGTGCTCCTTGTTCATCCATGCAGGTCTCCTGCTGCCTTTGCTTGACTTCCTTTGTGTTCGGATGGACCATTCCTGAGGTTGGAGGAGGTGATGGGTTGAAATCAATAATTTCTCCTGTACCTGATTTTTTTTTTTTACTCCAGAATGGTCTCTCATAGGGTTCTTTCAAGTAAATCCATCCTCCTCTCAGGATCCTGAACTCCACCATTGCATGGTTGCTGCAGCCAAGGCTGCCCCCATCCTTGCCATCCCCTCACTTGCTTCTTAAGTTTGAGGTCCACTATGAGGACAATGCTTCAATCACCTGTGTCAGGGAGTTCTCCTCAATGCACTTCAGAAACCTGTGCTCCTTGTGCCCTGCTGTGCTGCACTTCCAGCAGATATTTGAGTGGTTAAACTCCTCTATTCATCCCACCCTAAGACAGTTGTCAGTGAAAATGAAGATGCCTGACATTTTTGGAGGCATTTGCTTCGTCATAGATAATAGAGAAAGACTAAATGACTGATTTTAACTGATCAATTAGCGTGTAGACAACTAAAACTAGGGAAAGTAATATCACACTGAACGTGCGTGTACCTGGACCTTCCAAGTCCCTACACTTAACACATTACTAGCAAACCACCATTTCAGCTCGTTTTGATAAGGACATACCGAGTAAATGGAGCATGAGGAGGGACAGACTATCAAGGATTCCCTGACTTTTGTTGGACGATACTGCTCAAAAAAAAAAAAGGCTGAAAAAATAGGGAACACAGAAGAAAAACCAGCTTGATGATAATGCCTAATATTGTGGTGTGGCAAGTAGGTTGAGTAACCTTTGGACAAGGAATCCCAGGAATAGAGTGGACAATCAAGGAACTAGTCTTGCCTTCGTGTACTGCATTGGTAAGACTAATATCAGTCCACCAAGTCCACTTACAGTGTCTGCCCCTTAGAGGGATGTTATAAATTGGACACGGTTCAGAGAAAAGGCTTACACTGAGAAAATTAAGCAGCTCATTTTGGCTAATTGTCTTCAAAGAAGATTGTAAGGACTTTTGCTGAGTTTTTCCATGTTAAATAAAATATCAGCTATTCAGTAGAGCTTTAATTTAACAGAGGAAAATACTAGAGGGGTCTGATAGTAGGAAGCTGAAGTTAGACAAGTGAAAAAAAAAAAATAGGACCAATGCTTAGCACAGCCAAAAATACAATAGCAAACATCAAAAAGGTGGCATGAATGCCTCCATTTTTGATATTTTCATATGAAGAAAGAATGGCTTACCAAAGGATATTGTTTAGCCAGAAATGGATAATTAGCTCGAAACAGATGTTAATAGGTAAAACTTTATCACCTGTTTTACACAGAAAATTAGATTCAACAATCAAATGTTTTTTTTCTGGCTATAAAAATATGTGATTACTTCCAGAGCCAGAGTATTGCTTATATAAGAGGGATTTGATGTTGTTTCTGGAGGAAAAATATTGGAAAACAAGCAGCCACAGGAAAATCTGCCATTAGAGAATCTCCAATAAAAAGCTTCTCGTGTCCTGCAGGAGGCCGTAATTTGTCTCAGAAAGCGAATGTCTCTTAACATATATCTAAGTACCACCTATTACCATGTTTCCTGAGACCTTGCAAAGCTTGAAAATAAACAAAATTCCTAATTTGTAGTGGTGCCAGAAGCCCTAGACAGGCCCTTGTGTTCTAACTTGGTTGCCTTCCACCGAAAGGTTGGATTTCAGGCGCACCATCCATACTCACAAGAAGATGTGAACTTTGTGCAGGGTTACAGAAAAAAGAGTTTAAAACTGTGGCACATTCTGCACATTAATGCTTGAAAATACTGCTTTGTGATTTCTATTCATCATTTGGGTCTCATTTTTTAAGCTCTTATTAGAAAAAGGAGAAGCAGAAGAAGAAGAAAAAAGGGCAAAGCAAATGTTATGCTATGCTGAGCCCTTTTTTAATGATAATTTAGCCTCAGAAAGAGTAATTTCCAGTTACAGGCACAGCAAATACTGAGTCACTATCAGGTCTTGATTCACTGCCGTTTATCTTCCCTACCAGAAGGAGACAGCTTTGGTTGGACATGCACCGTGTCAGAATGCTTAGCAAACTATTATGATCTCTTTTATCTCTTCAACAGCTTTTTGGTCTTTCAACAGCTCATTCATTAGAGAAGAATCAGGATTTTTTCCCATCTGTTGTAAAAGTGAAACACTTTTCAACCTGCAAATTATTTCAGACTTGGTAGAGGCACAGAGACTGTGATGCCAATGTGCCAATTTTTGACATTGTACCCCCATTCTTAGGGTACTTTAGAGCAGACTTCTTTTTTTTTTTTCCTTTTTTTTTTTTTTCTCTCTTATTTCAAATAGCAATAAAACTATATAATTTGTAGAGCAGACATTCATGGTGTGCAGCAAGTAGCAAAAATATGTAGTAGCCTACGAACATCCATATATAAGTCCCACCATTTTTAGCTCCAGTGATTATTTCTCTGAGAGTTTTCAGATCTGGTCTTGAAAAGATCAGTCAGCCACGGTGGAAAAAAACTCCTCATGAATGACATGAGCAGTCATGCCAGTCAGAGCAAGCAGGCTACAAATAGGAAGAAAAACTTTTATTCCTTCTGGTTGGCAAATATTGAATATTTTATTTTTATCTTTTTTTTGAGAAACCAGAAACAGTGTGTGAATGACATGTGATGAGAAGCTCATCATGAGCCGGCAATGTGCGCTTGCAACCCGTAAGGCCAACCACATCCTGGGCTGCATCCCCAGCAGCGTGAGCAGCAGGGCGAGGGAGGGGATGGTCCCCCTCTGCTCCGCTCTGGTGAGACCCCCCCTGGGGTGCTGCCCCCAGCTCTGGGGTCCTCAGCACAGTTATTACCTTATTTTTAAAAAGAAAAATCTTCCACAGGATGCATTTACACTGCATAGCAAAGACAGCCCTTTCAGTCTAGCTGGAAACACCTAGTAAAAAAGATTGCTACACAGAAGATGCTAGCTTATCTGTCAATGTCAAGGTTATAGCCATCTGCTAAGAGTATGAGAACGTATTCCAGCCTTCCAGTACCTAAAGGGGGCTACAGGAGAGATGGGGAGGCACTCTTTATCAGGGTTAGATCATAGATTAGATTATTAGGAAGAAATATTTTACTGTGAAGGTGGTGAGGCAGTGGCACAGGTTGCCCAGAGTAGCTGTGGATGCCCCATCCCTGGAGGGGTGCAAGGCCAGGCTGGATGAGGCTTTGGGCAACCTGGGCTGGTGGGAGGTGTCCCTGCCCCTGGCAGGGGGTGGAACTACGTGATCTTTAAAGTCCCTTCCAACCCAAACCATTGATTCTAAATCTGAGCAGATCTTTTAAAATTAACAGAGTTACACAGATTTACATGATCCAGCTGCTTGATTTCAGCTAAATGTCTCCTGTCAGAAGGTGATTTTTGGTATAAGGGTATAAATCCTTGACCCGCACTGAGTCAAGTAGAGAAAAATCAATAACGATCATTTTTCTTTTTTGTTTCTTCATTCATGTACCAGGAAGTGGGAAAAAAAGAATGAAATGAGTTCTGCAATTAAATATATACAGTCCACGAGGAGGATTACGAAAAGAAAAGATATGAGTGAGATGGATAGAGAGAGAAACAGAGCGCATATTGAAACAGTGTGCCCTATTTGCTGAATGCAGCTTTGTGAAGGCTGGCGGATCAGAAAAAAAAATGGAAGATGCAGTGCTCTGTTTATCCAAAAATAAAATACTGCATAGGTCAAGCAAGCACAATGTAATCCTCCCTCCCTTTCACTGTATCTGAGCCTTGACCTGAAAAAGCGACTCTCTAATGTGCTGAAAGCCTTTCAGATTCCCACACCAGACAGGGACCGACAGCTTTCCGGAGCTATGTCAGAAATAAGGTAGATTTACAAAAATTAATCAAGATCCAATTTAGCAAGAGCTTGAGCACACGAGTAACTCTTTTTACCCTTTGAGCTAAGCACTCACTTATACAGCTTACTAAATTAATGTGAATTAAAGAAATGGAAAAAAACTATGTATCCCAAACTGAGAGAAATCCTGTGGGAGAAACTTTCTAGTTACGTTATGCAGAAACGTTTCCAAAATTAATCTGAATCAGTTTTATCCTCTCTTGTCCCTATTATTCTTCTATAAAAATTGGCAAAAGTGCTCCTTCAGTAGTGGGGAAAAAAAATCAAACTGAAGTTTAAAGTCACAGACTGTCAGCACAGTACTTAGTTTCATTAAGAAAAATGTATGTGCATATGTATATTTAGTGAAAAAAGCAAATGTTGGAGCAAGTTCAGGACATTTTTAACTCATGACAAATTTCCCAGTAATTTATAACCTTTTGATAGCAAGAATCACATGGCTCAGGAGAGCATGCTGAGACTATCATACTCACTCCTCTTAAATGTGTTTACGGTTATCTTGCCAGAACATATGGTTATTCGTTCATTCTTGTCTGATCAAACTCAGTTTCCATCTGACCTTTGAAATAACAGGCTTTCATACAGTTCTTTTATTCAGAACTGTAAAAACCCTGATCTTGCCGAAAACTGGCAAGCAGGGAGAACACTACCAACAGGTGATTCTCAAAAGTTTCAGAACTTCTTTTGGGTAAATGTTCAAAAATACATGAAATGTATAAAAATTAGGTCCAAACCCACTGGTGAATTCGGCAGTGACAATATATCTATCAGTGTAGGGACTCACTGTGGGAAGAGGGACATGGCTGAAATGGTCCCAATTATCCAAGCCGTTGTCTTGGGTTTGAAAATTGGTCTATTGGGTCATAAAAGAGCCCAAGAGCCTCAACAGTATATTGTACTTGTGTATCTGCTGTTCTGATTTTGACAAGAAGCAAGCATGAACACATAAAGTACATGAAAATAACAAAAATACATTGGTTTCATTTGCTTTGTACTGTATTCTGTTTCATACAATGGTTTGGTCTGGAAGGGACCTTCAGGATCATCAAGTTCCAACACCTTCCACTAGACCTGGCCTTGATCAGCTCCAGGGATGGGACATCCACAGCTTCTCTGGACAACCTGGGACAGTGCCTCACCACCCTCACAGTAAAGAATTTCTTGCTAATATTTATTTATTCCTAATATTTAAGAATATTGGCAAAAAGAAAAAAAAGGTGCTGTTGAAGCAATTTCTATAATTTGTTTGGTGTTCTTTGGACCAATTTCAAAAAGACCATACATTTATCTCAGTTCTTCTTCCACCAGGAAAAGCTTGAATATCCTCACACACAGTGGAAAAAAAAAATAAAATAAAAAATCCAACCCTAAAACTAAAACATTGACTAAGAAAATGCCCAACTACTTCTTGGTATTTTTGGTTTAATTTCCATGAGATTACCCTTTTCTCTTTGTTATCTGAGTGCATCATCCAATGCATGCTATGGCTCAGGGCACATTTGCACATTCTTAAGCTGCTGGTGTTTCAGAACAGACTGTTGTGATATTGGTCAATGCTGCTGCTGGACTAAAGCTGGAGAGAAGCTGAGACATGGCACAACTAGGATAGTGTGTGCTGTGCCTCATTTCCCCACATTAGTATTATGGACCGGGACTTCAGAGGGTCATCACCCATTCACAGTGGTCCTTCACCCTTCTCTCCCCTCCATTTCTTAGCTGTCATTTGTTCTCCAACAGGACGTTGTGACAGCAGCGTGGGTCTGTAAGAGATGACCTGCAGAAGCTCTAAACCATTGAGAATATCAGTTACAAAATCCAGTGCTGGTATTTTTCTGGGGAAAGGTTTATACCACCGTGATTGCTGAAAGAAAAAAAAAAAAAAAAGGCAAAGAAAATACAGAAATAGTGTTAAAAGCAAGTCATTACCGGCCATAACTCTTTATGCAGTCACTACAATAATACCAGCATTCACACTATTAAATACTGGTACCTGGATCCAGAGGCAACCACTGAGACACAAAGCTCTTCCACTGAAAAGCAGATTGGGACACAGAAATAATCGAGGGTGATGGATGTAGTGTCAGAGGGGTAGATGTTTCCTAAGGATACCACTGCTTTTTCCTAAGAAAGCTCCAGGTTTGGGGTTGCAACTGAAAAACTTGGTCAGTGATTGGAAAGAATGAAGGCAGGGGAGTCTTGGTGCTGGAGATGGGAAAAGCTGGGTTGGGTGTGTCCAAACTGCCTTGCTCTGTAACTTCCCAAAGGCTGTGTTGAGCAGCAAACACCCAAACATGCATCAGCGTTCAAGCACCTTCCTAAGACACACTTCCATAACAAATGTAAGGAAAAAAAAAAAAAAAAAAAAAAAAGAGAGAGAGGGAGAGAAATCCTAAAAACCTAAAGGACATAAACCCTCAGTTTATTTTCTCTCCAGACCACCCCAGCTTCCTGCAGGGCCAAATTTTCTGCTTCTGTGGACAGGAGGTGCCTTATTCTGCTGCTTCATGTCCTGTTTTGTTGGCTTTTAAAAAACATCAACAAATTAGTGGTCAAACTGCTTATTTAAATGCTCAAACGATTTACCTAAAGTATCAGATTAACATCTCTATGGGTCTTCGGCAGAAAGGATTTTTCCTCCTTAAGCTTGTGGATATGAAATTTGCATTCCATAGCCGTGGAGAGTGGCCCAGAGATAGCTCTGCAATGGGGCAGATGCACCATCCTTTGTGACACAAACATTTAAAATGGGAAGAATGTATCTTTTTTTTTTTTCTTTTTTCGTAAGATATGTGGACAGGAATAACAAAGCAAAGCAAGGGAAATTCAGTACAGTAATAAAAAGACCACGTATATACTTATGGAAAGGAACTTGAGCTTGTGCAGGCCTAAAAAAAAAAAAAAAAAAAAAAGGTCAGAACTTCATGCGCACAAAATGATGAATTCTAAGATCTCTCTAACACCTCCAATCACACCAGAAAACGAAACACAGAGATGTGCACCCATGCACAAAGGCTGGGAACTCTTTGGATCTGGTCCAGCTCCTAACGCCAGGAGTTTCTCTCCTCTAACCGCCCAGGATGGGGCCCCTTCATTATCTTCCCCCCAGCCGATAATTAGCAACTTTCGTAACAATCGTGTCAGATGAGAAGCCTGGGGAAGGGAAAAGGAATCTATTATGTGTCCAGGGCCTTCTGTCTGCCTGATCTTTTAAGCAGATTGAAGTGGGGCGGCCGTCGTCGCGCACAACCGCCCCAGGTAAGGCTGCGCGGGGGCTCCTGGGGGTTATCAAACCGGCCAAAAGCTTTCAGGCAGAGCAAAGCCTTCCGCCGGGGAAGGTCCTCCCAAGTGCTGGCACCGCATCTCCGGGATTATCCTCACCGCGCTAACATATCAGCTGGCTTTAAACTTCACCCCCTCTGGCAAAGTATATACTCAAAATGCCACTCCCCCCCCCCCCCCCCCCCCCCTCCCCCTTCTCCCCATCCCTCCTTATCCTTTAGTCCCGTCTTTTCCCTGTTCCCGAGCAGCCACGGGCTGCGGCCGGCACCGCTGCCAAGCACCGGGCTGGATTAGCTGCAAGCCAATAGCTGGGGGTCAGGATTAAGAGGCCAGCATGCACTTTAATACAAGCTGCCTATAATTAATGGCATTATTAATAGCTTGACTGAAAAATTCATTAAAAAATCCATTAAAAATAAATACCCTTTTACAAAAGGCATTGCCTTGGGTAAGAAAAACAGAAAAAAAGATAAAGGAAAATTGATTGGTGGTTTTCAGTTCACAGAAAGACAGACCATAGTTCAAGCTGATTAAAATTGAACATTTTAGATTAAGCACCCTTGCCAAAATATTCTCTGTAGTTACCCAATATGAAAATATTATGAGATGTCGCGTTTTACATTTTTTATATGTGAAGGTTTCAAGCATAAGGCACATCCACTGCGCACACACTCAGATGTGCCCATGCTCATACTTGTAGGTAACTTCTTACCCAAGCTATTTTTCTCCCTCAGGAACAACAGGACTCGTCCTGCATCTGAGGTTAACTGTAAGCGATAAACTCTGAGACTCTGCAGCAGAGAGTGTTTTTAAATGCTGCAGAGCTCCCTGCCAGTATGTATCTTCACCTCTCCCTTTCCAGGCCTAATTGGTGTATCTGAAGACAAAAAAAAAAAAAAAAAAGGAAAAAAAAAATCAAACATAAAATGAGTGTCCTTCTGTCACAGGTGTGGGCTTCTCTTTGGATTTCACTTCCCAGTGCTCGTCAGCATTTTGCGTGCACTGACCAAGGAAGAGAAAAAAGCAGCAAAAACTGATTCTCACTTATACTAAGGCCTCTTGACACACCTCTGGTAGTGCAAAAAGCTCTCAGAGTGAACAAAAGGCCTAATTTATCCCATTTTAAACTCCCCTTTACACTGTCAGAGTGATGTAGAACAGACTCAGACTAAATGAGGGATGGACCCAGAAGGGGTCTTGAACTTCACTCCCACATCCTCCTTCTCCGGAATGAATCTCATGACATTGTGGGTGAGAATACAAAATAACAGTAATCCTGTGTTATTTTTCTTGCCACCAGCACTGAAACCTGAAATCATAGAGTCATAGAATGGTTAGGGCTGGAAAGGATCTTAGAGATCCCACCCCCTGCCATGGGCAGGGACACCTCCCACTAGACCAGGTTGCTCAAAGCCTCATCCAGCCTGGCCTTGGATCCTGTGTATAATTCCAAGGCAGACACTGGTTTATAACTCAGTAGGTGAAGACCACGCTTGGACATCAACATGGGCGGTTTCTAAAGCAACACCAAGTTTGTTACTGCAGCAGGATAATGTGTGAAGGGTGATACCAGACTCAGGGTCCAAACAGCAACTGACAGTCACCAAAAGGAGATGCTGGAGTGAAGAAACAGCTCTGACAAAATAACCTCCTAATCCCCAAGAACCACAGCTGTGTTTAAAACTAGCCAAAT
>NW_010133417.1:0-3145 GCF_000699245.1 Pterocles gutturalis | reverse complement strand
AGCTTACACACGCGTCCCCGCTTTCCCTAAACAGGAGCTGGTTAAGGATGCAATACCCAAGGGCCGCTTCTTCTGCCAACCTTGCTGATGCTCTCAGCATCACTGCTCGGCAGTTGGCGTTACCTCTGCCAGCTGATAACGCAAAAAGTTCACTTTTCATCACTGTTACGCTGAAGACACAGAGGCTGACTCATGTGTTAGTGTCTCGGTTGCTGTTACTATCTGTTGGACATCCAGCGCAGAGTATCAGTGAACTCTCTCGCACTTCATCCTAGGAAGGCAGAAATATTCCTACTTGGCTCCGCATTCCTTCTTGGCTCCTTGCGTTGCCAGCTGTTCTGTTTAATGGCCATCAAACTGTTTGTGTCTCCGAATTAAAAGTCTCCTGGAGGCTATGTTGGATCCCGCCTTTTCTCTTGAGAAACATAACGATTCTGTGCTTACATCGCCCTTGCACTGTCTAATGAATATGGCTAAGTTGTTTTCGAAGCTGCAGCAATGTTTTTTTTTGCCCTTAACTACATCTAACAAGCAGTAAATATTTCACTCCAGGACTAAACTTTCCCAGAAGATATTGTAACAGATAAATGTGGTAAGATCCCATAACTGGTCTACTGTTTGTTGTCAAGTCACTCTAGTTCTTTGATCAATGCTGTTATTTTACACTATTAGAGAAATGTGAGAACAGCATGGAGTGGGGACTGCAAACGCACCCTCCACACCCCCCCAATTATATTTTTAACATTATTAGATGCATTAGGTGGAACCTCTCAGAAAGTCCCGGGTGCTCAGGACCTATGGACACAATACTCACCCCCAGGCAAAAAAAGCCACAAAATTGAATACTTCCCATATCTTAATATCTGTATATTTTACAAACAACTTTGCAGATTTTCAATTACCAGATTGTTTCATAAACCGTTCATTAAAAACAAAACAAAACAAAACAAACCCAACAGGTGAGGAAACCTACTGTAATCCAAATGTTTGTTAAGCATGAATCTATTTATTTGAAAAATTCTGGTTTTCAAACTAAAAATTACTCAAGTCAGCTTTAAAGGGATCAACAATGAAGCTTTTCACTTTCAATTTTCAGTTTTCAATTCATAACTTCTAGTGAACTCAAATAGACTGCATACTGGGATTTTTTCACCAAAATATAGGAAACTATATTTTAGAATTTTCATCCCTTGTTTTTAAACACAAAACGTTTCAACAACCTGCCTACTGGTCATCTGCTATCATATCTGGTTTTCTTTAATATGTTGGTCTCTCAGGTCATTTAGAAAGAGAATTTAACCCAAGTATGAAATTTTCTTCTCTGTAATAGACCAACACAAATCCTGTTCATTCCCAGTAGAAGTTGATCAAGACGATTTTGTTTTGACTGAAGGAAGACCATTGCAATTTAAATTTGTGTACCAAGATCAGCCACAGAAAGCCCACTCCACAGTCAAAGGGACTCCAGGAGTGTGAAATTTCTCATCCTGAAGTAGACATCTAAAATTACAAGGTAAATTACCTTTTGAAAGTGGCTATTCTTATCCATGAAATAGAGGAAGATTTCGGAGTTATTAGTTATACCTTTAGATGGATATTTTTATCAGCTATAACAGATCACTGACAGAAATTAAATGTCACTGGAAGGTTTGCCTCGTATTGGCATTGAGTTTTTTGTTGTGTAATTTGAAATTAAGCAGATAACCCAGGTGCTTAATTCTAGGCCAGTTCTTTTACTGATCCAGTGGAGCATCTGCAACATCCACAGAAGAACAAAAGATGTGATGTAGGATGCCCAAGAAACCCGAGTTGGGAAACCGGGTGAAATATCCAGCCAGGATACCCCAGGTTGTGTATGTCCTAAGAGTGATTGGTCTCAGTGAAGGTACCACTAAAAATTACCCTCACTGGCAAAGGGATACATCATGCACAGAACCTACAATGAAACTTGCTGTTAGGGCCTGAGGGTACAATGCAATAAAAAGTGTGTAACCGTGAAAAGAGTTAGGTACCTGAAGAGATTACTACTGATAGTATGGAAAGCAAATAAAATCTAAGTTTTAAGACAGGATTTGAAAAGTTTTCAGGAGGGGTCATCTGACACGGCTAATCTCTACTGCAGCCGTCTGAACACGATGGCCAGGAAATTCTTCTCAGGTCTATGTCCATAATCTGAAGTCTTGAAATTACGTCTTGAAGAAAGAGGCAGAAACTTGATCACCTTTGTTTATCACAAAGAAATTATCTGATAAGCATCTGTGAGCTCATACAAAGGGAAGTGGGCCATGTTTCATCTGCAACCAGGTAGAAAAGCAAAATAAAAACTATACCTAAGGGAGATCAGCACCTACAAAGACTATATAAAGTGGATTTTGGCAAAAAGAAGACAATGGGTGGAGCTAGACTGAGTTTTGGCTAAAGTTTCACCCTTTACATTTCTTTAGCAACCTTTTTCTGGCTAAGCCCCTCTCCAAAGTAGATACGAGAAAGGTTCCTCCAAACAAACTGGCGCTCAGTTCTCATTCTGATGCTCCAGAAGTGAAGCTCAACTGGCAGAAAAAATCTGGAGAAAGGGAACCCATTAGAGGTCAGGTCTGTATCAGAGGAGTCAGGCTATGGAGCTCAGCTCCTCTTTCTAGCTCTGTCATACCCCTTGACTGTTTCAGAAGATGCTTCATCCCATGCCTCTATGGAGAGCATGACCCAGACAAAAGGATGTTCCTGATGCAGAGTCACACCTACTTTGTGACAGCAGAAATCACTGCAAGAAGTTCTGCAGCCTGTATAAAGAACAAGACAGTGAAGAACTTGACACAGTCTTGTCTCTTCTGACTTCAACTTTTCCTAAAATCTGTTATTTCACTTCTTGTTCTCTCTGATCAGGGTCTACTGTATATGAACTAAATCACTCTCATCCACAAAATGTCAAAATAGATTTCAGTCTGGATGCTTTTCAGGTGATTTTTTTTTTTTCCAAGACTCAGTATGATGCTCCAAATTAAATTTTTAATCTTTTTAGAAAAAACAAGAAACTTGTTGACTGCTGTTAATGCTCATTTTGGCCCAGACAGGAGCATTTCAGTCTTCTTTTTCTGGTTAGTTTATGTTTGTGTCCTAAATATGTGTGTGTGTCTATATATATATA
>NW_010133416.1:5546-7059 GCF_000699245.1 Pterocles gutturalis | reverse complement strand
CTGTGATTCTGTGATTCTGTGAACTAGTGGCCTTCTATGACGGAGTGACTACATCAGCAGACAAGGGAAACGTTACAGATGTTATCTGTCTGGATGTCTGTAAGGCCTTTGACACAGTCCCCCACAACATCCTTCTCTCTAAATCAGAGAGATATGGATTTAATGGATGGACTGTTCAGTGGATAAGGAATTGTCTGGATGGTTGCATCCAGAGAGTAGTGGTCAATGACTCAATGTCCAGATGGAAACTGGTGACAAGTGGTGTCTCTCAAGGGACAGTATTGGGACCAGTACTGTTTAATATCTTAATGAGTGACATAGACAGTGGGATTGAGTACACCCTCAACAAGTTTGCACATGACACCAAGGTGACTGGTGCAGCTGACATGCCTGAGGGACAGGATGCCATCCACAGGGACCTGAACAAGCTTGAGAAGTGGGCCCATGTGAACCTCATGAGGTTCAACAAGGCCAAGTGCAAGCTCCTGCACATGCATTGGGGCAATTCCCAGTATCAATAGAAGTTGTGGATTGAAGAGATTGAGAGCAGCCCTGTGGAGAGGGACTTGTGGGTACTGGTGGATGAAAAGCTGGACATGAGCCAGCAATGTGTGCTCGCAGCCCAGAGAGCTAACAGTATTCTGGGCTGCATCAAAAGAAGCATGGCCAGTAGGGCAAGGGAAGTGATTCTTCACCTCTGTTCTAGTGAGACCCTACCTGGAGGAGTACTGCATCCAGCTCTGGGGTCCTTTGTACAGGAAAGTCATGATTCTGTTGGAACAGATTCAGAGAAGGGCCACAAAAATGACCAGAGAGGAAGGAACACCTGTCCTACGAGAAAAGACTGACAGAGTTGAGGTTGTTTACTGGAGAAGAGTCTGGGGAGACCTTGATGTGGCCTTTCAATACTTAAAGGAGATTTATAAGAAAGATGGGGACAAACTTTTTAGTAGGACCTGTTGCAACAGGACGAGGGGTAATGATTTTAAACTAAAAGAAGGTAACTTCACACTATATAGAAGGAAGATTTTTTTTTACGATTAAGGTGGTGAAACACAGGAACAAGTTGCCCAGACAAATTGTGGATGCCCCATCCTCAGAAACACTTGAGGTCAGGCTGGACATGTCTTTGTGCAATCCAATCTAGTTGAAGATGTCCCTGCTCACTGCAAGGGGATTGGACTAAATCACCTTTAAAGGTCCCTTTCAGCCCAAACCATTTTATGATTCTATGATTCTATGATACAGATCTCCTGATTCTGTGATACAGATTTCTAGATTTCCCCCTGAACCACCAAAAATTCTATGGTTTTTTTTGACGGTACGATACAGGATTCTACAGTGTCAAAGAAAGCAAATTATTTTTTTCAGTTTTCTAGTGTATGTGTGATGTTTGTTTTGTCTTCTCTATGGTATTTTCACATAAGGAAGATAAATATCAACAACTTCACTCTTTCGCTACAATTCTGGCCTTTAACTGAGCCTGAGATCTCAAAATGATATGTAAAAGTAG
>NW_010133416.1:0-5526 GCF_000699245.1 Pterocles gutturalis | reverse complement strand
AGTGTTTTCTTGTTCTTAATCACTGTTGCAATCTCATGGCCTCTATTCATGTTCCAGTTACTGTTTATGTTAACATCTCTTGATGTTACTCTGACAGTAAGGTGTCTAGAAAATAGCAAGAATCAATTTCCTTCATATGTAATCTTGCCCATGTTTTTAACTGAAAAATATGCAATCAAAGGTATAATCTTTGTCTAATTTGCACTGTTTGTGTAGAACTGTTTTTACAAACATAAATCACATATTTTTGTTTCAAGGTCAATAGTGGATCAGTTATTAGTTCTATATATGTGAACAAGGTTGGATGAAAAGAAACATGAGTTCCAATTTCAAAATATGTCTTTTTATAACCTTGGTGTTCTGACATTCAGGTTCAAAGTAAATGGAATTTATTGATCTTGGAATAAATAGTGATGAGTGAAAAACAAAGCAGGAGAGGAGTAATTCAGCTCTAATGAGACTGAACATCAATCCATTCACAAATGGAGATACAAAGATAAATGGTAAGCAAAGCTGTCAGGAGTAGAGAAATGGTTTTGTAATATTTAGTATTGTTTTCTTTTCCACTTAGTTTGGATTGGGTTCACTTCTCACAACATTTTCTGTACTAATTTACTGCAGCATTGCTTTCAATTTTCTTACAAAGTCCCTGTTTTCAGTTACAAAATGACATTTTTATTAATGAAATTTTGATAAAGATATCAGAATAAATGTGATACACATGCAGAGTTTTAGTAGAATGTATGGAAATTGAATAATAATCTACCAAAATTTATTTTAAAAAAAATTATTAATTTTCAACTATTTAAAAACATTCAAACTGCTTATATGTATATCTCAGACATATTTTTGCTTCCTTCCTTTATATGCATGAATATAAGATTATAAGGCATACTGAAGTCCTTGAGGAATTTTTGAAGTCTCTGCACAACTTGTAAACATATACTAACATGGAACCTGTGTGGGTATTCTGCTGGAAGACAGCTGTATGCTATGCAAGGACTTGAGAATTTAAGTGTTGGAGAATTTTATCATGTCATTACATGTTAAACCAAAATTACCCTGTCTCTATCAAACTTCTTTAACTGATCCCCTTATTTTCATTTTCACCAACTTTAGCTCTGATTATTGCATTATAATTATAAAGTTCATTATATTTCTGTATGACTGTAAAGTTCCTATGTTTCTGTATTAAATTGCTGAGATGTTGGAAAAAAATGTTGTTAACTTTAATTATATTTATTCATTGCACAATCTAGAAGAGTTAATATTTTTTTTTCCTTAAAATAAGCAGTAAATTCACTGTAAATTTGCTGCAACATATATTGACCATGTCAAATTAACATGCAGTGCTGGATGTATAAAGTTAATGATCATCATATTTGAACTCCTTTGAAAAGATAATGATGTTTAGAATTTCAGCTACAGAAGAAAAACCTGTAGAGTATTGGCTATCTGACCCACAATGCTTTAAGTTCTGACTGAAATATATACACCAGTAAAATCAGGGGCATGACTATCAGAAACTTTGTTTTCAGTGCTTTGATGTTTCTGCTGTCTGGAGAATTCAGGACGATTTCACTATATCCTTCTACTATTTCCCAGAAAAAACATCTTAGGTGTTTTCTGAGTTCTTCAGAACCTCATTATGTATAGTGTAGTATCTATACAACATAAAACAATAAAATGGTTTATTAATAGAAATCATGCTTCAGTTTGTTTACTAGGAACACAATAAATATATATTCACAAGCCAGGTAGTTTGATATTATGATACTACAGACATAAATAATTCAACTTACACCAGTGAGCTTACTGGGAGTTTCCTGGACAAAATCTGTCACATTACATGCAAGGTATTTATAAATAGTTACAATTTTTACATTTGTTCTTAGAATTTCACCTTTTATGTGTATTACTTTTCTGGAATGGTTATTTGGGTTACCTTTGTGTATAGTGAGCAAGAATACGATCAATCCTCTAAAAGCCATCAGTGCATCAATAATACAATAGTATAAAGTGATCAGGATATCAATACAGTACATGAATCAAGTATACAGAGAAGATGTCTGACAGCATTTGTATATGTCAAAATTAAATCACTTCATCACTCATTAATGTTTTCACTCTTTTTCTTTTTTACAATATATAATCATTCTTTCTTTTTTTTTTTTTTTTTTCTTCTGGCTGGACTACTCCCTTTCTACATCCATTCAATAATTTCTTCATAATTTAAAAATCATTGCAAGTCACATAACCAGAAACTTCTGAGCCTAATCTGTGCTAAGAATTTAAATACACATCCAATGGAGTCTTATCAAACCATATAACATACTCAAATAAAGGAACTGGGGTTGCTCAGTGTTATTGGTCACCACGGGGGTTGCAACTTGTCCTGGTTTCTGCTGGAACAGAGTTAACTTTCTTCATAGTAGTTAGTGTGAGGCTATATGTTGGATTTGTGTTGAGAAGAGGGTTCATAGCATAAGGATGTTTGTAGTTGTTGCTAAACAATGTTTAGTTAAGCCAAGGACTTTTCAGTTTCCCATGTTTTGACAGTGCGCAGGTGCACAAGAAACTAGGAAGGAGCATAGCCCACAATTACTGGCTTAGGATTTGACCTCAGGTTTAGAACTGAGGCCCAAATTGGCCAGTGGTATATTCTGTATCATACATGTCATGCCCAGTATATTATGAGGCTCTGCCTGGAACCAGGAACCTCGCTCTCTTGGTCAGCTCTCACTCTCTCAGGCACTCAGGCTCTTCTCTTTTCCAGATTGCGGTTTCAGGACTTTCTCTGCTCCAGGACTGTTAGCCAGGGACGGGCTGGGCCTTGGTCATCAGGTGCTGAGCAGTTGCACTGTGTGTCGCTCATCTGTATATTTATATATTTGTATATTTTTGTATTTGTGTAGTTTATATATTACTACTATTGTTATTACTATCATTATTATTCTTCTTATTATTTTCAATTTTATCATAGTTCAGTTATTCCTTTTTTCTTATCTCAACCCACGAGTCTCTTCTCCCTTTATGCCTTTAATTCTCTCCCGCATGCCTGAGGGGTGGGGTGGGAGGAGGTGAGTGAGTGGCTGTTTGGTATTTGCTGCTGCTAGCTGGATAAAACCATGACACTTATTTCCCACTAAAATAAAACTACCTTGTACTCTAGTAGTTACAAGGAAGGAGAGAAAAGGAAGGAAGGTAAATGTATTGAAAGAAAAAAAAAAACACCTTGTTGAAATACAAATCACTTTTATTTTATTCAGTGGCTACCTATTAGTCACATTGTAATGGAAGGTGATGTTTCAGTTTTAAGGTGTACGAATTTCATTTGAGTGATCCATTTTATCAGTTTGTGTATTTCACAAAGATCTTTAAGGAGATCAACATTTAAATAATTGTCTTATTTTTTTCAGAGGACAAATCGTTATGGTTCTAAGGAACAGACAGACCTCTCAGTATCTTTTCTGGAAATAACAGTGATTTCCCTTATCTTTCATATTTCCTTCTTTAGTGAACAATCATACCCTGCATTGAAATAAAAAGGCACAGCAAAACATATCACTCTACATTTATTGAGTAAAAAAAAAATATTTTTCAGTCCTAAAAACTTAGAGGCAGTTTAGTCAAAATCTAGCCCTAACTTGTTAGTTTCTGTTTTAATGCAAAGTAAGCATTAACTCAAAATCCCCAAATATTTATTTTCAGTTTGTAATTAAAAATAGTCTTTAAAATGTATAAAAAATCTTCTGACGGAGGTTGAATTTCAAACCAGGAAACAGATGTTGCTGTACATAAAACTTAGATACTATGATTGTGAAATAAAAATTATATAATAAACCTTATTTTCATTCAGTCTTACTACTAAAATTAATTTTGAAGAAAGTACTTTTGCAATTTCATTATATTGGAGGCCACATGCAAAATGACAAGTATAAGTGTTTCTTGTGTGTATGCATGACAGAGATCTAAACAAGATTTAAATGCCCAGCTCTGATGACAGTTGGGCTGGATCCTTATGTTGGGTCCCATTTTGAGGTGCCAAACTATCACAAAGAGCTCTTAGAAATAGCTTATATAATAATAATTAAAAAAAAAAAAAAAGAGGGAGACATACAAACAAGATGTCTCAGCACCTCCATTTTAGTCATTATTTGTCCTTCCTTACATATTTTGTCCTCGGATTCTTTTACTGTCATTTCTGTTTGCAGGAAGTCAATAGGATATATAGCCAGAGTTCAAAAAGCTAATCCAATTCTTCTTGCAAGCAAGGCCATTCCGGAGGATAAAATATCACACAGAGCAACTTGCTTAACTGTATCAAATATCAAACCACAATTTATAATGTTGGCAAGCTTTCTTCAGAAAAGTGAATGTGTGCATACCTGTATACATATTATGCATGCATGATGGTACCTTTATTGATGTTATTATACACCAACAATGATAGCCTGCAGTGGGTTGACTCCTCGTGGACTCCAGGTGCCCACCAAAGCCTCTTTGTCACTCCCTTCCTCCTTTGGGCAGGGGAGAGAAAATATAACGAAAGGCTCAAGGGTTGAGATAAGGGCAGGGAGAGATTACTCAGGAATTACCATCACAGGCCAAACAGACTTAACTTGCGGAAAATAGTTTAATTTATTGTCAATCAAAATAAGTACTATAACAAGAAAATAAAAACCAAATCTTAAAATTACTTTTCCCACACCCCTCCCTTCTTCCTGAGCTCAACTTCACTCCTGAATTCTCTACCTCTTCCGGACCAGTGGTACAAGGGTACAGGGAATGAGAGTTGTGCTCAGCCCATCACCATTGTTCTTGTTGCTCCTTTTTCCTTAGAGGGAAGACTCCTCACATTCTTCTTCTGCTCTAGTGTAGGGTTCCTCCCACAGGAGACAGTCCTCTACAAACTTCTGCAATGTGAGTCCTTCCCACAAGCTACAGCTCTTCACAAACTGCTCCAGTGTGGGTCCCTTCCATGGGATGCAGTCCTTTGGGAGCAGACTGCTCCAGTGTGGGTACCCAGTAGGGTCACAAGTCCTGCCAGCAGACCTGCTCCAGCATGGGCTCCTCTCTCCATGGTTCTACCAGGAGCCTCCTTCAGCGTGGGCTTCCCACAGGGTCACAACCTCTTTCAGGCATCCACCTTCTCCAGTATGGAGTCCTCCCTGGCCTGTAAGTGTATCTCTGCTCCACCGTTACCCTCCATGGCTGCAGGGGCACAGCTGCCCCACCACGGCCTGCACCATGGGCTGCAGGGGAATCTCTGCTCTGGTGCCTGGAGCATCTTGTTCTCCTCCTTCTTCACTGACCTTGGTGTCTGCAGATCTGTTTCTCTCACATATTCTCACTGCTCTTTCCAGCTGCAATTGCTGTTGCACAGGAACTTTTTCACCTGCTTGAATATGTCATCACAGTGGTACTACCCTTGTCAACCTTGGCCAGCGAGTGGGTCCATGTTGGAGTTGGTCAGCATTGGCTCTGGTTGCATTTTTGAGCCCAGCTAGCAGCAAGTAAATTCCA
>NW_010133415.1:0-5819 GCF_000699245.1 Pterocles gutturalis | reverse complement strand
TCTTCCAGTTCTCCTCCCCATCCCACCAGCGCAGGGAGGAGTGAACAAGCAGATGAGTGGTGCTTAGTTGCTGGCTAGGCTTAAACCAGACACTCGGTAAAGTTAGGGCCAGGAGAAAAGAGGAAAGCCATAAAAATATGCAAGTTTCAAAATAATGCTAAATACACCATAAGGAGCATATCTTGCCAAATGTTTCCACTACTTTATTTGTGTAGTCTTCCCAGGCTATAGTTATTCACCCTGTGCTAGCTGCAGGTGTCTCAATAAAGAAGATACCAAGACCTGTACTTTAGTATTTATGACCACTTTTAATGAAAATTATGATGTGCATGGATTCAACAGAATAGCTACTTCTATGCACAGTACCTAAGTTCAGTCAATACAATTCAGCTAGAAAAAGAATACTAATAAAAGAAATAAAATACAGTTTTCCTGAAGTAGGTTAGGGAGTAAAATATTTGCAGTTTATACATGTTTATGAATTCCAAGTTTCACACTTGGTAATAACTATGATTTTGCTAAAATAATGTATGCTATACATTATGCATTTCTGAAGTATAGTTATCTGCTACCACATTTGAAATAATATGCATTTCTATGATTGTTCAGATTTATCATTTTGTGTTAAAATATGGTGAGACTTATTGTTCCTAGAGGGGACAGTATGAATGTGAATGAAGCTTTCATGATTTAAGCAAAAATCTCCAGACTGGAATCTCACATAAAAATTTTAAAGTTGAAGGATCTCTTCTAACATAATAGGGCTATTAAACTATATAAGAATTAATCTGAGCATAAGCTGTCCAAAGAATAATTCTGAGTTGACCACATATAAAAAGGAAGCAGCATTTCTTGAAGTGCTGTGATCGTCTCTTCCAGTTCATTGCCTAGTTTGAAAGTGCAACAGTACACAACGAAAAGAGAACGCTCAACTTTTTTTAGGTCTCAGAAAGCTCAGTTTCAGTGGAACTGAGAAGCTGATTCCCTTCTGAACAAAATTAATTGAATTCTGTAATGCAACCTTGACAGAGTTTAGTGGTCTGGGCCCAAACTGCTCCTGACACAGTGTTTATAACTCTCCCATAAAAGCTTTTAAATGGACATCACAGCTTTTATTTATTCTGTATTTGACAATATGGCTTTAATTTTTTTTTAAATGAAAAAAAAAAAAAAAAACAGGAAAAACCTTCAGGTCTATACGTTCTTGAGAGATATAAATCAAATCAGAAATCTATGGCATTAAAATATGTTAATCTCTCTGTTGTAATAATGGAACCACAAAGAATTCCATAAATCAAGGTCTGAGTGAACCTGAGAATGATCCTCAGGTATAGAGGTAATAATGAAAAAAAAAAGTTTAAAAGTCAATATGATAGAGAGAAGGAGAAAAAGCTCTTGTACTCACTAACCTTGAATGCATCAGATTTACCTTCAAAACCAACTTTTCTGCAGGAAAAATTATGGCTGAGTAAAACAGGATTTGAATTTAAAATAGGTTATGTATTATTGAACAAGTAACCTTATGGATATTTTGGCTCTTTTAAAATTTTTTAAATTATTTTCTCATTCCAAAGTAGAGTGAGATAAATTGGAACGGTCATTCTTGTTCTAGAATGAGAGTATGGGAACTCATCTACAATGGCTTTTTCCATTCTGACCTACGTTGGATCCCTGTCTGGAGACATATTTTGAACAAAAATTTTTGTCAGTCTCTATGTGCAGAGAAGCAGATGGATGCCTCTGCTGAGGCAGCAAATCTGACTCTATTTATCAAGCTGTGCTTTACAGGAAGAGGAGAGACACTGTCTCTATTGCCATTTCTGGTCTCATTTGAGGCAAAGATGGCAGATATGTGATGGCTGGTTGAAGTTATTTAGCTCGATTACATAATATGTACTCTTATCAGCTTTCCTCAGCCCCAGGTCCCAGAAACTTCATCAATTTTTTTTTTTTTTTTTTTTTTGACTGTGTGGAGGAATAGCACTGATTATTAAAATGGCAAGACATAATACCACACTTGCAACTGAAGTTACAGTAGTAAATATCTAGTAGCTAAATATTTTAATCCTTACATTAAAAAAGCCTTTATCCCCCCTCTTTCCTTGAAACATCTTTGTTTCTCCTACTCCTACTTTCTCCTCCAACCTTACAACCAAACAAGCATACAGTGGAGAAAATTAATACATTACACTGAGTCACTGCTGCAACACCTCTGTAGTTATCAGATGCTGAGTCTTTCAGAAGTTTTTAATAGCTCGTTTCAAACAATGGCATTGATCAGAGCTATACTGAATATTTCAAACCTACCATGTGATATAAAAAGTTCATATTGCTTTCTCAGAATGCCATCAGAAGGATGTGTAATGTTTTTGACCATAGACTTTCTGACTTCAGAAGTTTTAAATTGATAAAAATCAGCACAGAAGTACAAGAAGGGAAAAAAAAATAAACTTTTTTTTTTTTTCAGCTGTAGCTGATTCTCAAAGAAAACTCCATGTTGTGTTGTGTAGTGACTGTGTAAACTGATCAAATCCTTTCACAGTTTAAGAATCTACTTAGAAGTCCAGACCCTCAGCTATGGTAAACTGGTGTAATTCTGTCAAAATCATTGTGCTATGCTTACTCAAACTAAATAATTCAGGTACAACACACCTTCCTTTCTTCTTGCTTAATGTGCACCCTAAACCAGAGGTGAGCGTGTTCCAGAAATGACTGCTGAAAAGAAGGCTGGAGTTTGCAGAATCAGACCTTATTTACAGGTAAAACGTTTCCTTGCTTACTGATTAAGGGAAAGGTTTAGCAAACAGAATAAACTTGATTTTTTTTTCCACAAAACTCTATCTAGGAAAGTTCTAGGGACATTTTGTTTCAATTTGGAGACTGTAATGAATATTTTTTTTTAAATTCCATGTAGGTTTGTTCTTGCTAATAACATGATCTATTGTTCTCTGAGCTATGGTGAGATTGCCATCCCTTAAACAGACAGCACTTACTGGAAATTAAACCTCTACTAATGTATTCTAATTATTACTTCAGCGTAATTTGCTGCTCCAGCAGGGAGTCAGAGCTAATCTGATGGTAACGTTTCTTCTGTGTAGCTGTTAATATTTTTTCTATGTTGAATATCCACATAATGGATCTAGCCTGCAGCTGATTAATGATCTTGGTGCTGGAACAGTGATTTGTAGCTAAATCAGCCCTCACTAGAAGAGATTCAGCGTTCCTTCAGTCAATACTGTTGAAAAAGTGTCAACAGTAACTTTTGTTAGTGCAAATGTCAACTAGTAAGGTGTGAGAGATGCAATAAACTGAAGTAAATAAGGGAACTTCTGCCATTCATGCGTGTCATTTATACATGGAAGAAATTACAAAAACAAGCAAATAGAAGAAAACCCCCAACATTCCAGTGTTCATCGCACAAAAATCAAAACCTTCATTACTACTTCACTGAATTGACATTTCCTAAACAACATAAAAAGGAACTTGAGCAGTCTGGATTTTTTCTTTCTTTATGGACATAAACATGAAGCTGAAGAGAAAGTTCAGTAATGAGTTAAAATCTAGGTGAAACATAAATGAAACACAGATGTTTTGAGCCCTTTTTTCCTTATAGATTCTCCATGTTTCAGAATACAAATGTCTATAGTATTATATTATGATGTGAATTAACAATAATTAGATCCCATGTATATAAATATCAGAGAAAAAGAAATTACGGTCCCCTCCGACTACAAGTTTTTGAAGAAATTATTTTCATTTGCTGTATATAAATATCAGAGAAAAAGAAATTATGGTCCCCTCCATCTACAAGTTTTTGAAGAAATTATTTTCAATTGTACTTCCATATATCTGATTCTAATACAACTTTGTGAAAAACTTTTCTTTCAGAGAAAAAAAAAAAGAAAAATAATCTCGAAGCTTGAAATATGTTGATTACATTTGTTTAGTTACTGCCTAAAATAACCTTAAAATTTATATTTTGTACTCTGGATTAAAACAAAAAGTTTCATTTTACTTGAACTAATATCACTTTCTTGGTAAGAAACTCAAATTTTTCAGATTTTTATTTTGGATTATGATTTTATTTTTCACATCTCTTTATTTTCAGTCTATTACTTGTTCTTGAGAGAGCAGACAAAGAAGAATGGTGAAGTGGGGGTCCCTTCCACAGTTTTCTACCTTCCATCTGTTGGAAGGCAACAGATGTATAAAAATATTATTAATTTAGACAATGTTACAGAAAACTGAAAATGTGTCTGAAATGTTCTCAGATTCTTTTTAAAATATACATGTATGTATTTTTTCATTCTTACTTTTAGTCTGCATGAAAATTCTCTGAACATCATTTAAGCAAGTTTCCTTACAGACTGATATTACCATAATGAGATGGATAACAGGTGATAAAGTGTCACTCCATCAGGGCAGACACCACTGCAACATATAAAATCTCAATGCTTATTTGATGAAAGCTCCAATTGACTTCTCTGAGGAATAACTCCCTGCATTATTTACTTTTTTTTAATTTTTCTGTTCATATCAAGGTGCCAGGGGAGTGCCCCTGCCCAGTCCCAGGAAAGTGGGGAGCTCACATCTGCTGAGCACCCAAGAAGCCATCTGCCCCTTTGTCCAATTCCCTTTTTGACTACTTCTCCCTTCATGGCCAGTCCTACACCTCAGATTCCAGTCTGGCCCACAGCTGCCATACGGTATTTCTGAAGGTTTCTCAACTTATACTGAGTCTGTTTTAAAATAATTCATAATATAATATATTTGATAAAATTGCTTTTTCTCAAACACTCCCCTCAAGCAAGAGAAGAGCAGCAGTTCTTGGGGCAACTCTGTGCAGTTCATCCGTTTGAAAAATTAGCATAATTTCCGTACCCAAGCAATTGTACTGACAGAAAACTCCAGGTTTTGTTAAGGCTGAGCATTGTTATAAATGAAAACCAATCAGACAGCTGCACCAGAGCACAGAGACAGTGCAGAGACAGTGAAGCACTTATGGAAAGTCTTATTTGTTACACAACCCACCTGTAAAATTATTAGCCGCAAACTTCATAGCCTTTGAGGTTCACTGATTGTCACACAGTCAGTAAATTTTAATATGTAAAGACTTCACTGGGAAGAACAGTTTATGGGATCTAAGGGACAGATACTACCAGCAGTAGCAAACAGCTTTATTTTCTTTGCTGTCTGGGACAACCTTTCTTACCTTAAAGCTTGGTTCCTGTACTTTAGATTCACTGTAAGCTACAGTTTTATTCCTAAAGATCTAAAGACAGATTCAGTTCTTGGCTCAAATTCTGGCTTTTATTTTTAAGCTATTCTGTTGTATTTTTTTTAACTTTCTCACATTTCTTAGAAACCTAAATAATTTTGAAATTCAAACATAGTGTACCAAATCAAACAGCTTGTAAGACCCCAAAACACTGTTACAATAACAATAAATCTTGTAGTCTCTATTGTAATAAATCATCCTTGCTAGCCAAATGACACTTATTGCATATGGAAGTGTCTTATAGTTCCATATACAGAGACTTGCCAGATATATGTCTCAAACAGTGAGTTCTTAGCTATTGTTATGTGAATATACAGTAGAAGAAATTAAAATTAGTAGTTTTTACCTGGGTGAACTAAGGAAAAAAAACCATAAATACAATTGAGTGTTGTAGTTTTGATTCTGGCTGGCAGCCAAACACCACAACAAATGCTCACTCACCTTCCCCCCTCCCAGAGATGGAGGAGAGACTTCAACGGGTAAAGGGAAAAGAGTCTCGTGGGCTGAGGTAGGAACAATTTAATAAGTAAACTACAATAAA
>NW_010133414.1:0-405 GCF_000699245.1 Pterocles gutturalis | reverse complement strand
TTTTTTTTTTCATTTTCTTTTCTCCACTTCTCTAGACAAAGCTGATATTTGAAATTGGCTTTTTTCGAAACCGCATGTTCTTGTATTCCGTGCTTGGGTCATTTTTGGGACAGCTGGCTGTTATCTATGTCCCTCCATTGCAAAAGATCTTCCAGACGGAGAACTTAGGAGTGCTAGGTAAGTTGCAAAATAAATAATGTTTACTTTCTTTAAAGCTACTTCAAAAAGCAGACGAGCTTGCCAAATTGTTAACATAATAGCTCCCAACAGATTGCTGATGGGGGGAATCAATCAACAGCTCCTATACCTATATACATACACACAGCTAGACACAAACAGTAGCAGCATTTAATGATGTTATCCCAGCCTAGGTTTCGAATTTTGATTTACTGCTCATAAATGCAT
>NW_010133413.1:0-286 GCF_000699245.1 Pterocles gutturalis | reverse complement strand
CCCCCCAAGCCCCACTGCCCACCCTATCGCCACCCTGGGGGGATGTTTCCCTAAATCAGCTGCCGAACTGCAAGATCAGAGTGTGTCCAAAGTTTTGTTTGAGTTACAACTTTCTCTTCCGAAATTATAAATATTTTGTGCCTGGAAGTCTTAAACCAAATACAATATGTTGCTCTGCCCTGGCACCTCCTGTTTCTACTTCCTGAAGAAATGTAGGATATACCCAAACCTCCTCTAACCCCTGATAGAATATCAAGTTAACTTTGATCCTGGTGTCATATTGCTA
>NW_010133412.1:0-12566 GCF_000699245.1 Pterocles gutturalis | reverse complement strand
CCCCATCCCTGGAGGCATTCAAGGCCATGCTGGATGGGGCCCTGGACAGCCTGCTTTAGTGTTTGGCAACCCTGCCCACAGGAGGGGGGTTGAAACTAGATGATCTTTAAGGTCCTTTTCAACCCAGGCCATTCTATGATTCTGTTATTCTATGATTGTCCCATTCTGAGTAAGAACCTACACCTAGGTAGGTGCATCAATTTGGTACATCACTGAGCAATCTCAATTCTTTCATTTCACATTCTTTTAATCTCTTTCAAACCCTGTTATTTCTTATAATTTGTCTAACTGTATGTACTTTCATCACTTATGGTATACTCTACAACCCTAGCAGCAATGACTTGCTATAGGAAAAATCTTTAGAAGCAAATCAGAATTATTCCTGTAACTGTTGTTGCTGGCTTTTCCATAACACCTCTGACTGACAGGAGAAAAAATACTTCAAAGTTTTAAACGTACTAGGAAAAGAGTTTCTACTTTCTTCAAACATAGTTTGAAGCATAACTCCTGTAGCTCTGTCATAGCTTAGGTCTTCATGGTAGCAGCAGTATAGCAAGAGCCATTTCAGTTAGAACCAAGAGGAAGGATGTGTTCAAATAACAGCAAGGTATTTTTCTAGGCTCATCTGAGACTTAAAAGTGAGAAGATTCTTTAAATTAAGATTAATTGAAAAACAGTGGGACATTTTTCCCACTGGATAGCTGTCCTGGGTCCATCTGGGATAGGGTTATTTCTTCACAGAAGCTAGGAGTTGGGCATAGCCGGATATTCGATACCATGCTGACATCATGCCCGGGATATAAGGGGAAGCTAGCCGGGAGAGGGGTCTCTTTTGTGAAGCTCGTGGTGGTGAGAATTTCATTGTATCAGTGTTTCCATTGTATTCTATATCTTGCCTTATTGTCATATTCTCCTTTCTTTTGTTTTCCTCCTGTGGTATTACTAAAAATCTGTCATTATCTCAACTCACGAGATTCCACTTTTTTTTTTTTTCTTATCCTTCCCTGTCTTACCAGGAGGAGAGGGGGAGGGTTTCGACCACGTGTTGGTGGTCCTGACCCCAAGACAATAGCCTTAAGAGTTTGACTGCAGCTGCTCATATATTCATAACTTCACCCTCACTGGTGATTCTGAATTGTCTGTAATTCATACATCTACACATACACAGAGAGGAAAAATGGAAAATATACGTGGCAAATATCATCCTGTTTAAAAAAAATCTACACTACATTTATCAAAGAAATGACTTGGTGTAATTTCTCTACTAGACCAGATTTATAGTTAACTATTGCAGTCTTAGGGGCAGCAAAAAGTGTATCAGAAGCACATAGAGAAAAACCCTTGCCATAATCAGATGAGAGGAAATCTGATCTTATCAAGTCTTACCTAATCCTAATGAAGAAATGTCTGAAACCCAGAAACATTAGGTTTTGTATCTTTTTCCATTTTTCTTCCATCCTGTTTCTTCAGCGTGAACTGTTATAATTCCAGATGTTACTCCAGATCTACATAAACAAGTAATCCATTGATAAAAGACCATAAAGTTCTTGGTATCAACAGTATACTGTGACAATTAATTACACATTTTGTTTGTGCATTGAATACCAAACTCCTGATTATTTTTTTTTTCCTGACTGAGGCTGTGTTCATTATCCTTTTGTAATCCAGCCATGGCTCTTTAACAGCTTTTAGGAGGTGAGGTAATCAATACTTCACATGATAGCTCATGGTCAAAATCCCAGCAAATCTCTCCATTTTGAATCACTGATTTACATAATCTTAATCTCAATATTTTTAAGTAGGTCTGTGTAGCAACAAGAATTACCAGCCCATGGTAAATTCTGTGTTTTTAGTTACTTTTAGATGGAAACTGTTTTTTTAAAAGCTAAGAATTTCCATAGAACATAATTTTTTAAGTATTCTGTCTTCACAGGAATCATAAAGAGTGTTAAAATTGTTGACTGGCTCACTCAATTAGATTGCCATGGAACCCAGGCAGGAAACAGTCCTGGAGAGTCTGCTGGCCTGACAAAATTCCAGCAGATTTTTTGATAGAGTTATCACATCCTTTGCATAATTTTACTACACACTTACTACCTTTTGCCAAGCTATTTCACTAAAAAAAATTTCTCTCCACTCTGACCATTAACTTCCAGGTGCTGGCCACAATAAGAGGGAAAAGTGTTAACAGACTTATTCTCAAAAATATTCCAATCCCTTATCTTAGGTGATCATGTTATCATTTAGCACCCTCTAAGCTCTCTGAGTATTTCAGTAAACGTAAACTAATGAAATATTGGAAGAAAATATACTTTAACAGTAAGCATCACTTCAGATGAATTAAAGTGCCTTAGGAAAATATTAGATACTTCTATCTAAGGAGTCTCCTGATGTGAAGATAGGTCCACAGGAGTTTATAACTGTATATGAAATCCCTTAATGCTAACTACATAATTTAATAAGTATTCCAATGTTAATGAACTGGAATAAAATGGCATTACAGAATAGCTGTGTCAGCCTACTGTTTTATCATAGGTTTCCTATAAATTCCCATGAAACTCACAAGGAAATAATACAAATTCACACAGAAAATAATAGCCCTGCTAAAACAATGTTAAGAAACTGGATGAAATACAAAAGCCCCAGTGTGCTGAACATGTACTTTGTATCTGAGCATTGAGGTTTATTTGGCATGTTAAATCATTCCCTCTTTTAGCAAAGCTAACACTGCAAGCAGTTAGTTAGAATCGGTGTTTTCGCTTTCACTCTCAATACCTTGAAGTTTAAGATTTGGGATGGATACACAATATTTAACTAAAAGTATTTGCTTCTCAAGTCTCTATGTAATCCAGTTTTGCTCCACTCATGCACAGGATAATTATGTTCCTATACATTCTCAATGTTAAGCTATTTCTAATAATCTAATAGTAAATGTATTACTTGTTACATTTGTGACTGAAAAAGAACAGCTTTACAGTGATAATTTACATTTTACAGTGATAGAAGTTAACCTCTGCAAATAAGAAGGCTTTGCTTTGTGCAAAAACATCATGATGCATGAAGAATGGATTCCTTACCTCCATAAGACAACAATATCTGCATTACAGACTACGTACCATTTTTGTTACCTTAATGTGTGCACATATGTTACAGAGCTCAATTTCTGTCCTATGCATGTTTTCCCTTCTTAGTTTTCAGTTCCTTCATGCAACGATCTTCACAGCACAGAGAAGGAAGAAGAATTCCCCTCAATTTTTTTTGCCTGCATAGTGCCTATACAACTTTTCATGTGTCATAAGAACTATTGGATTTATGCGTTGCAGTGTAGATGTAGGTCCAATAGAAACATTTTACACAGCAACCTCTTTTTCCTCTGTTCTTGAATGGGGTAATGAGGTTTACATATACTCTCAGTCACCCAATCACCCACCAAGATGCTCAAACCAGCACTGGGTTACTGTATTGTAACTCCTTGTAAGCAGTCATTGATGTTCAATGACAGTGATCCAAGAAAAAATATATTAAAAAAATTCTTAGGCCCTGACAAAACATCTGAGATAATGTATCAACATTTGTACTGTTAAGTAGAAATTGGTGTTGCAAGAATCTCTTCAATTCTAATGAACTGAAGCCGGTGGAAGGGCTGGAAGGCATGAGGAGCAGCTGAGGACTTTGGGTTTATCTAGAGAGAAGGCTGTGGGGTAATGTTATTGCTCTGCACAGCTCTGTCAGGCAAAGAAGTAGTATTACCAAGAACACTGCTTTTTCCCCCATCCAGTAGGACCCATCCCATTCCCCTACCATGGCACCTTCTCTGAGAGAGCCCATGAGGCTCACATATGTCCACAAGCCCTGGAACAGCATCTCCTTGCAACTCTGGGACACCCCCAAACACTCTTGCCCCACTCCCTGCAAGGACTCCCCCAGCCCTGCAGGCAGTGCCCCCTGCAGCCTGCAAGGCCCCTGGGCAGCATGGCTGCAGCTGAGCCCTCTCAGCTCTGCAGAAAAGACCCTGGGGGTCCTGGAGGACACCCACTGACTTGAACATGAGACAGAAACATGCCCTTGCTGTAAAGGAGGTTCGTGGACTGGAGCACCCACCATAGGAGGGTGGCAGGCTGAGAGATCTCAGACTGTTTGGCCTGGAGAGGTGAAGGCTCAGGGGAGATCTCATCAAGGGGTACAAATACATGAAGGGAGGGTGCAGAGAGGATGGAGAAGATCACACCAAGCTGAGTGGTGAGGTTTATACCCCTGCAGGACAGGATGCCATCCAGAGGGACCTTGACAAGCTGGAGAAGTGGCCTTGTTAAAACCTCATGAGGTTCAACAAGGCCAAATGCAAGGTCCTACACATGGATTGGGGCAACCCCCAGTATCAATACAGGCTGGGGGATGAAGAGATTGAGAACAGCCCTGCAGACAAAGACCTAGGTGGCCTGGTGGATGAGAAGTTGGGCATGAGCTGGCAATGTGTGCTTGCATCCCAGAAAACCAACCGTATCCTGGGCTGCATCAAAAGAAGCATGGTCAGCAGGTCAAGGGAGGTGACTCTGCCCCTCTGCTCTGGTGAGACCACACCTGGAGTACTGTGACCAGCTCTGGAGCCCTCAGCACAGGAAGGACATGGACCTGCTGGAGCGGGTCCAGAGGAGGGCCATGAAAATGATCAAGGAACACCTCCCCTGTGAGGAGAGGCTGAGACAATTGGGGTTGTTCAGCTTGGAGAAGAGAAGACTCTGAGGAGACCTGATTGCAGCCTTTCAGTACCTAAAGTGGGCTTATAAGAAAGATGGGGATAAACTTTTTAGCAGGGCCTGTAGCAATAGGACAAGGGGTAATGGTTTTAAACTAAAAGAGGAGATGTTTATACTAGATATAAGGAAGAAATATTTTATGCTTAGGGTGATGAAACACTGCAACAGGTTGTCCAGGGAGGTGGTCGATGCTCCATTCCTGGAAACATTCAAGGTCTGGTTGGATGGGGCTCTGGGCAACCTGATCTAGTGGAAGATGTCCCTGCTTACTGCATGGGGGTTGGACTAGATGATCTCCACAGTCCCTTCCAACTCAAACTATTCTATGATTCTATTATTCTGTTCCCAGTGGTACGCAGTGACAGAACAAGAGGCGACGGGCACAATCTGAAAAACAAGTAGTTCCTATACTTTTGATTGCCTAAGGAGGATGATAGCACTGATGGGTTATTCCATAGGCAATTCAGAGAATCTCTGGATCAGTAGCCCTCGTCCTTATGGGAGATTCCAACTGCCCAAATATCATCTGGGAATACCATGCTGCTGTGAAAAGCAAGTCTGGGAAATTCCTTCAGGTTTTTTGAGGATAATTTCTTATCATAAGTACTCAGTGAGGAAACTAGGAAAGATGCCCTCCTGGACTAACTATTTCTGAATAGAGAAGCACTTGTGGAAAATGTGAAGACAGCTGTCTTGGTCACAGTGGTCATGAAAGAGTTGAGGTTAATATTTTTGGTGTAATGAGAAAAAAGATGAGTGGAATGGCTTGCCTGAATTTCAAGAGAGCAAGTTTTAAGCTATTTGGGGAGCCAGTTAGCAGTGTCCCCTGGGAATCTGCCTTTTCAGGGCTGAGGAGTCAGTTTTTAAGAACAAATTTTTAAAAGCACAGGAGCAGGCAATCCCATTGTGTCATCGGTCAAGCAAGTAGGTCAGAAGACCAGCTTGGCTGAACAGGGAAACTTTTTTGGAACTCATGAGGAAAAAGAAACTGTAAGGTGTCTGGAAGCCAGGTCAGGCTACACAAAAGATTACAAAGCTGTGGTTTGTATATGCAGGGAGAAAACACAAAAGGCCAAAGCTCAACTGAAGTTGAAAATGGCCAGTGTTGTGTCAGACAACAAGAAAGGTTTTTTTAATTTGTGTTAATAGCAAGAGGAAGTCCAAGGAAAACATTGGACTGATATTTGTTGAAGATGGTCATCTGACCAATAGGGATGGAGAAAAAGCAGATGCATTCAATGCTTTTTTTGCCTCTGTCTGTCGTAATACTGATAGAACTTGGGCTGCCCGGCCCTCTGAGTTGGAGGATCAGGATTGTGGGAACAGTGACTTTCCATTTGTGGAACTTAAATTGTAAGGAACGAGCTATACCAATTGAACATTCACAAGTCCATGGGGACTGATGGGATTCATCCCAGAATACTGAAGGAGCCCATGAATGTTAACAGCAGAACTCCTCTTGATCATCTGCCAAATGTCTTGGGAGTCTGGGGAGCTCCCCACTGACTGGAAGCTAGCCAATGTTATTCCAGTTCACAAGAAGGGTGTGAGGGGTGACTCGGGAAACCACAGACCTGCTAGCCTAACTTCAGTTCCTGGAAAAATTGCAGAGAAGATCACACTTGCTGCTATTGAAAGGAATTTAAAGAATAATGTAGTCATCAGGCACAGCCACCTTTGGTTCACAAAGGGAAAGTCTTGCTTACCTAATTTAATATCTTTCTATGAGAAGGTCACTCACCTAGTGGATGAAGAAAAGGTAATGGTAGTTGTTTTTTTGGATTTTTGAACAGATTGTCCAACTGGGATGAGTAGCTTCACAGTGCGCTGGGTGGAGAACTGGCTGAAGGGCAGGTCTCAAAGGGTTGTAGTGAATGGGGTTACATCTGGCTGGCAACTGGTCACCAGAGGTGTTCCTCAGGGTTCAATTCTAGGGCCAATTCTGTTCAATATATTAGTCCTCGATCTGGATGCAGGACTTGAATGCATCGTTAGCAAGTTTGCTGATGAAACTAACCTGGGAGGAGCCGCTGACTCTTGAAGGACAAGATGCTTTCCAGAGGGATCTAGATAGATTGGAACATTGGACAGCAATTAATGGGATGCAATTTAATGAGAACAAATGCTGGATACTGTACCTAGGACAGAGTAACGCTGAGCACAAGTATAAATGAGGAGAGGAGTGGCTGAAGAGCAGCCCTGCAGAAAGGGATCTGGGGTGCTGGTTTGGCCCTGTGCTCGGTATGACTCGGCAGTTTGCCCTGGCAGCCCAGAGAGCATATTGTACCCTGGGGTGCATCAAACACAGTATAATTGGCTGGTCAAAAGAGGTGAATATCGTGCTGTATTTAGCATTGTTGAGGCCTCACCTGGAGCACTGTGTGCAGATCTGGACTCAGCAATTTAAGAAGGATGTGAAGGTCCTTGAATGCATTCAGAGGGGGACAGCAAAGCTGCTGAAAGGGCTGAAAGGAATGCCATATGAGGAGGGGCAGAATCACCTCCCTAGACCTGCTGGTCACGCTTCTCTGGATGCAGCCCAGGATCCGGCTGGCCTTCTGGGCCACGAGTCCACACTGGTGGCTCATGTTCAGTTTTTCCTCTACTACTACCCCGAAATCCTTCTCCACAGGGCTGCACTCAAGCCATTCTCCCAGCCTGTATCTGTGCTTGGGATTGCCCTGACCCATGTGCAGGACCTTGCATTTGGATTTGTTGAACTTCATGACATTGGCATGGGCCCATCTCTCAAGCCTGTCCAGGTCCTTCTGGATGGCATGGAATGTTTCAAAGCTGTGCCAGAGGAGGTTTAGACTGGACATTAGGAAGCATTTCTTTACCAAGCGTGTGGTCAAACACTGGAAGAGGCTTCCAGCAGAGGTGGCTGATGACTGAAGCCTGTCAGTGTTGAAGAGGTGATTGGACAATGCGCATAATAACATGCTTTGACCTTTGGTCAGCTCTGAAGAGGTCAGGCAGTTGGACTACATGACGATTGTAGGTCCCTGCTGACTGAGTTATTCCATTCCATTATACTGTTATTCAAGGAGCAGATCCAGGATTCTGCCTTATCTATTGAAGACATTCCATGTACCACAAGGACTTAGTCAAAAGGGAATCTTATATCTCCAGAGAAAAATTCAAAAGTTTATTCCATTTTTGCCTTGGAATACTTTGGAGCTTTCTTTGGAAGTGGTGAATAACAAAACCATTTACTAATCAACAAGACACAGTTTTTAACTAATTAGCTACTTCAGAATAAAAAAGTTTATATGAAAAGTCTAAGGTTGAGAGGACACCAGTCCAAAGCTGAGAGTAGGGTTCTGTAACTTCAGCATGTAACACTAAGCTCTCTTCAATTTGGATGAGCACAAGAACTTGGGGGGAAAAATTAGCACTTGCTAACGGCACAGCTTTTCTTTACACTTATTTCCTCAAAAAGACTTGTTAAACAAGCTGCAACTGCTGATGAAAGAAAACAGTCTCTGTCTCTACTTTCAGGGAGTTATTACAACTTCAAAGCAAAGATAGAAATGATGAAAAAAAATAGGAAAAAACCCAAAGAACCTAGAAAGGACAGGTGAAAGAACTATGCTTAACTTTTGTGCAAAACAAAATCCTGTTTGTACAAATACAAAACAGTAATGACACTAATTTTTAGTTACTACTATTTTATTGGTATTCCTGGCAAAAACAGACCCTTGATTTTTAAGTGCTGCAGCTCCTTTGGTATAGCATATCAAATCGAAAACAATCCACATAGTACTTCACAGCAAGAAACTACTTTATCACAGAATCATAGAATGGCCTGGGTTGAAAAGGACCTTAAAAATCATCTAGTTTCAACCTCCCTCCTGTGGGCAGGGTTGCCAACCCCTAGAGCAGGCTGTCCAGGGCCCCATCCAGCCTGGCCTTGAATGCCTCCAGGGATGGGGCATCCACAGCTCCTCTGGGCAACCTGTTCCAGTGCCTTACCACCTTCTGAGTGAAAAATTTCCTCCTAATATCTAGCCTAAATCTCCCATCTTTTAGTTTAAAACCAGTCCCCCTCATCCTGTGACTATCAACCCCTGTAAACAGTCACTCCCCCTCCTGTTTATAGGCTCCCTTCAAGTACTGGAAGGCCACAATGAGGTCTCCTCGGAGCCTTCTCTTCTCCAAGCTAAAGAAGCCCAGTTCCCTCAACCTTTCTTCATAGGTGCTCCAGCCCTCTGATCATCTTTGTGGCCCTCCTCTGGACCCATTCCAAGAGCTCCACATTTTTTTTGTCATCTTAACATTTTGAAGGATACTGATTTATCATTAAATAAGATACTTATTTTAAGTTTCTGCTTGTAGAGGAGAGGGAACTGTCATTTGGCCTTTAACTGCAGCATATGCCAATGTATGGTAATGAGTACTCCAAATAAAACACAAACATTCCATCCTGCCTCTGTTTTTCTATGTTGTTTTGCAACAAAGCTACAGAATCTATGCATCATATGCTTTCATGCATAATGGAGCCTGACTTCAAATAATGCAGTTTTCTTTTGTAACCTGCCTTAGAGGTGGACTCTACTAACTTTATAACATTGATGTTTTTCCTACATACGCACTTCTATAGTCTTCCCAAGATGCATGTCATTCTAATCCAAAAGCAAAGTATAGTGTTTTCTTCCTTCTCTCTTTCTTTCTTTCTTTCTTTCTTTCTTTCTTTCTTTCTTCCTTTCTTTTTCTTTCTTTCTTTCTTTCTTTCTCTCTCTCTCTTTCTCTTTCTCTCTTCCTTCCTTCCTTCTTTCTACTCTTTCTCTCTTTTTCTCTCTCCCTTCTTCCCTTCCCTTCCCTTCCCTTCCCTTCCCTTCCCTTCCCTTCCCTTCCCTTCCCTTCCCTTCCCTGTACTTTCTAGTCTGGGGTAGCCATTTCCAGCAATATTTTTCGATCTTGCATTGACTACAAAAAGACCCACAAAGGAGAATAAGAGGAAGAGGATCTACAGGCTTGGTGAAGGCCACACCCGCTTGGAAAGGAATGTGAAAAGTGGTTTCTTGAGGCCGACGTCACCTGGTAGAACAGAGAGACCATGTTGCCCTGTTACTCCCTGAGTAACATAGAAACTAGAGCCACAAGCCTGGTCAGATGGAAAAGCGGTTTTTTGGCCTGGCTACCATCTTTTTCTGTAAGAGCAGCACATACAGCCTTCCACTACAGACATAAGAAAGCCACAGGTAAAAAAAAAAAAAACAAAAAAACGAAAAAAACCCCTCAAATTAAACCAAAGTAAAAAAACCAACCAAACAAAAAACCCCAAAATCCCAGAACACCAAAACCAAAACCAAGACATACTGTTACCCAATGCCAGGTCTGCCTTCTCTCACAGAAAGTTTACATACAGATGTCTTGAGTCCACTTCTAAACCCAAGTTAATTTTGTCTCACAGGTAAGAGCTCCTTTCCATACAATTTAACTAGGTGTTCCACTTTTAATTACTCTAACATTGACATCTGCTGCAAGAGGCTATGCAGATCGGACTAACTACAAACCAGTTTATTAATGACTTCTGGTACACATGAGGCCATCACACATCCTCCTTTGCACATACTGACCAGAAGTCTGCATTCACGTATGTTTTCTGGAATGTCCTTGTACTTTAAATGCTGCTAGAAAGATAGTGTCAGCACACAATCTGGTATCATCATTTATGACAAACTGGCACCATGGGAATCTAGAAAGCATTCTATAAGAGAGAGTTTTGAAAGGCCTGAAAGCCCACCTCACAGCCATTCTATCAGTGGTAATATACATTGTATCCTATAGAAAGAGTTTCTGGATGAAAATACAGGACTGGATTTTGACCAGTATAATATTGCTCTGAACTCAAAATCTGAGATACACTAGGAAAAATAAGCTCCTTAGACAAATAAAGGTTGCCTATGTCTAGTTTTTATGCAAATGCCATTTTAGTGTTTGGAAAATTTTTTCCACATGCTGCTTATTCAAATGCTACCTGCCCTATCATTGACCGGAGTTGACCTCTTGATTTAAAGAGAATTTTTCTATGCCTTCCTAAGACAGAAGCATCAGAAAGCATATAATTATTTGGCAAAACACTACACTGAAATAAATTTCAAAATCTGGACCTGATTGAGCTATCTAGCATTAGCCACCATCATCAACATGGAGAGTTTTCTCTGTTATCTCTTTCTCATGGGACACCACAGTACATTAATTAATGAGAGTCACTTGGGCCTCTCTTCTCTATGGAAGCTGCACCTTGAATGAATTATCTGCTCTGCATTACCACATTGTTACTGAGTTCCATGACAAGATTATTAAATGTCTGATACATTCTACTGGGCAATAATTTAGCAACCACAAATGAAGCGTTAGTAGGTGATTAAAACTACAGTCTTCCACTTGGCCTCATATTCCTTGAGGGAGCAGTTCATACCAAACCCCAGTTAAGTCCCGCTGACATGGTAAGAGAAGTGTCTGGTTGTTCTCTTTTCCATCTAGCATTTAAGTATTGGGCTTTTTTAAACTCTCCCTCTACACTTCCTATCTGCTCAAGTTATAACAGGACACAGTCTCTGTAGCTAAGTCTATTGGCCAGCTTTAGGTTTTGCTCAACCTGGTGAGGAAGGCTTTAAACTAATATTGCCGGAGGAGGGAAGCCTTAATCCATCCCACTCTTACCACTCCAATGACAGAAAAGCCAGCAACAAATGCCCAGAGCCTGGAAAAGGTTCACAGGCTTGCATGACGGTGTCTGGAGAGCAGCACACACGAGGTCCAGCCTCTTTGGGAGCCCAACTCAAGTGCTTCTATATGAATGCACGTAGTATGGGGAATAAACAAGAGGAGCTAGAGATGTGTGCATGCCTGCAGGGGTATGATCTTATCGGCATTACAGAGACATGGTGGGATGGATCCTATGACTGGATTGTTGGAATGGAGGGATACAGGCTCTTTAGGAAGGACAGTCAGGGGAGACGAGGAGGGGGTGTTGCCCTCTATGTCAAAGACCAGCTAGAGTGCATCGAGCTCCACCTGGGTTAGATGAGGAACAGAGAGCTTGTGACTCAGGATCAAAGGGAGGGCAGGGACAGGGGACATTGTAGTGGGGGTCTGCTACAGGCCACCTGAACAGGAAGAGCAAGTGGATGAGGCCCTCTATAGACAGATAGGAGTAGCCTCACGCTCACAAGCCCTGGTCCTCATGGGGGATTTCAACTACCCTGATACCTGTTGGAAGAACAACACAGCACAGCATAGGCAGGCCAGGAAGTTCCTGGAATGTGTTGATGACAGCTTCCTTCTCCAAGTGATAGAGGAGCCAACCAGGAGAGGGGCTATGCTGGACCTTGTTCTCACCAACAAGGAAGGGTTGGTGGGGAATGTGGAACTCAAGGGCAACCTGGGATGCAGCGACCATGAGATGGTGGAGTTCAAGATCCTCAGGGCAGTGAGGAGGGCGCACAGCAAACTCACTACCCTGGACTTTAGGAGAGCGGACTTTGGCCTCTTCAGGGGCCTGCTTGGAAGAGTCCCATGGGATAAAACCCTGGAGGGAAGAGGGGCCCAAGAAAGTTGGCTAATATTCAAGGATCATTTCCTCCAGGCTCAGGGGCGATGCATCCCAACAAAGAGGAAGGCAGGCAAAAATGCCATGAGATCTGCATGGATGAACAAGGAACTCCTGAGCAAAGTCAGACAAAAAAAGGAAGCCTACAGAGGGTGGAAGCAAGGACAGGTAGCCTGGGGACAATACAGAGACAATGTCCGTGAAGCCTGACATCAGGTTAGTAACAGGAAGAACTTCTATAGGTATAT
>NW_010133411.1:0-33122 GCF_000699245.1 Pterocles gutturalis | reverse complement strand
GGGGAACTCTGAGCAGTTACTTACAGGGGTTGCCACTGCAGCCCGTCCCTTGCTACCAGCCGACTTGGAGTCCAGGGAAACCTTTAGCAGTTACTTACAGGAGCCACTACTGTGGCCTCTCCCTGCTCCCAAACAAACCCACCACACAAAACCACAACAGTCACCTGTGGGATGCTACTAAGAACCGGCATCTGCTTTGTCTTTGCCGACTGACATATTTTGAGCCAGTTTTTCATCCGTGTTATTGTTCACTTATCCAGTCTGTATGTCACCAATATAACTGTAAGGATGCTATGCAAGGTTGTATAAAAGGCTTTGCTAAAGTCAAGGTATACAACAGCTACTGATCTTCTCTCATCCACACAACTAGTCATCTAGAAGGCAATCAGGTTTGTCAGATATAATTGGTATATCTATAAGTCAGATATAAGTGGTACAGTAAACCTTCATGTACCATCTGACCAGTAGCACTGATATACTGATAGCAATAGAAAATAAATTAAAAGAAATACAGATTACCTGTAGAAAATCCCATCTTCTTGTGGCATTTTGTAAATTCGATATTAAAATAGGTGACCAAAGCATGAATGTAGTCATTACGCTGAATTTGGAGGCAGAAGGCAGAAGTAAATGCCAATTCTTCAGTCTTCACTGTATAAATATCTACTTCCTGTTTTCAGAAGAAAGACATTTATATGCAGGTATCTGTGACTCTAAGGCAAGTGTTAAGTGATGTACTTAAGCATTTTATTTAATGATTATCAACAAAGACAACTGGCAGCATTTAACACTGTAAGAAATCAATGGTACATTCAGATATATCAAATCATCAGCAAATGATACAGTTATCTGACTAACTTGACAGAGTGTGATGAGAGATGCCACTTACAGAAGAGTGTGTGTGCTTGGGAATGGCAGAGAGGGACTGTGGGAGCTGGAGGAAATCAAGGTAGAAACATGCTTGGGCTCAATGGATGATGAAATGGAGATACAGGTCTCAGTTCTAAGACCTTTCGTCATCAGGGACTGTCACCATGAGGAAAGACGGCAGAGTTGGGTTTTTAATAAAAATAAACTTCTCATTTGTTTGAGCATCTCCGGAAGGGAATGAGTTTGACTGTCAAGCAGTCAAAGCATTTGAGGCATGACAGGGACCTACTTTTTGCTGATAATGCTTTCTAGTCCTGTGTCAGATAGCCAATTCCAAATAGTAAGCATAGGGATCTTACTCTTGAACTAGACAGAAACAAATCATGTAAATCATACTATGGCTTGATTGCAGTCGTTGGGAGCAATGCTGTCGTCTCCAAGATTGCTTATTTTAATCAATATTTAAATCTCCAAGCCTTAAACTGAGTTTTTTAGACGGATCTCATTTTCCCAGATAGGGAATAACTCATAGTCATGTTAGGGAGGAATACTAAGTCTGAAATACTAATAATTGTATTCTAATGCTATAGGAATTGTTTCCTATCAGTGCACTTTCTGATATCCTTCTCAGTGTATCTGGCTTCACTGTCCTTACTGTCTTTGTCAGAGCATATTTGTCAAGAGCCAGATGCCCCCAAAATATTTTTCTATTATTTGGAAAGTCAGTATTAACAACAAAACTGCTCATGCATACAGAGAAATAAAAGCTTTGTAGGCAGAAATCCAAATTTCCTCTACTCTACCAATATAAGCCAGGAATCGTATCACTGACCTCACCAGCATTGTTTCAGACTCACACTGCAAAAAAGAAAGCACAGTCTATAATGTTTATTAGAGGGCTCTTTTAGCCTCTTTTAGGGCACAAGAGGGGTCTTTTAGCAATTCCATTCTGTAATCTACGAGAAATCTGCAAAAATAGACATCAAAAGATGCAGCCATATTTCAGTTACGGAGGTCTTTGCATGGACGACATATCATGTGTTTCTGAGACTTAGAAAACTTATGGTGAGATGATTTAAGCAAGCTATAGTTTTGGCCTCTCTGATTAGCAATATTGTTAAAGAATAACTTAACCATAATGAAAATTATTCTACTACATTGCAATGGCACCTGGAGTCACTAGTGCTTATAAGTGACCCATGCTTATAAATGGCCATTTAAAGTTGAGATACCCTTAACGTGGGGTTTTTTCTCAAAAGAAGATAAAAAGAAAAAAGTATACTAGGAATAAGAATTTTTGAAATCTCCTGGCAGACTTCCATAGCAGCCTGCAAAATTTGCTTTGACAAGCGTGACTGGACTGGTGGGGTGGGTGATAGCTGCAGATTTCTGTCATTTTTGTTGTCATTTTCATGGTATCACTGTGGGGAAATTGTGAATGAAGTCCCAATGATGAGGCACACAAAAGGGATCTAGCTCCCTCTCTCTGAGCTGTGTTGGCTCTGCAAGGTAAAATGGAATCAAAAACAATAGGAAATATTTTTATTAGAGAAGTTAGTGGAAATATTGAACAGATGTGCTGGACAAAATGGTGGTCACTCCTGCAGTCTTTTTTTTTTTTTTTAAGGACAGAAACGCGTTTTTTTTTTTTACTATGCAAGATATGAGACCAATGTGGGTTTTTTTATTTATAAATATAGTTTTGAAACTGGTCTAATCCTGTTTGGGTGATCTCTGTGAATCGTACTCTGGCTACTGTATATTCTTATATTAAATTTCACTGCTCATTGAATGTTAATTTCAGCTAAGAGCACAGGCAACAAATCCATATCTTTGCATAAAATAAGTGGAAAAGTCATGATTTACCAGTTTTCATTCAGATTTCAAAACCAACAACGAAATGGGCATAGTTAAGCAGGGATCTGATCAAAACACAGTTCTTAAGTATACTAAAAGAATTAAAATGTGTTAAGCTGAGCAACAATAAAAGTGTCAGAATTATCAGCTAAAAAAGGAGGTCCAGTCTGTAGCTGACACTGCGTGGAAGACCATGAGATATCCCATGCTACGTGTCCCTCTTGCAGAGAGACAGAGAGAGGTCCAGTTTTTACATTCACTGCATAAAGAACGGTTCTTGGGCTGTCCAGTGGAACAAATTGCTTTAGGACTCAGCAAATGATGTATAGAAGATCATTTAGAATCACAGGGATGATGACAGTGAGGTCGAGATGTGGTGTTGCCAGCTGCTATGTATTTCTTGTTTGAATGGTATCACCCTAGCTGAAGGCAACCTAACGAATGAGAGAAAGAGCCCTGAATCAGGTTTGCTGATAGGAAACATGCTGACTCACTGTCTGACCCATTTTGTCATGTGAACTGTAATTAAGGTTGCTACTCAGCTAGGGTTGTGTGTGCATGGAGGTATGGTAAAGATTGAAATCTCAGTGAATGCCTGGTTTCGGTGGGTTTTTTCGTTTGGTCAGTTTGTTTTGGATTTGGGGTTGGAGTTTTTCCCCCCTTCCTCTCTCCCACTGCACCAGCTGTCTTGGTTTGGACAAAGAGGGAAATGGTCAACCCAACACAAGGTGTGATGGTGAAGGCAGTGCAGGTAAAGGTGTTGAACTTATGTAGAAGCTGGAGGACAGGCGGCATTGGTAGAGTATTGTCAGCTTCAGGAAAAGGATTGATCTGAAGGCTGAGAAGTAAAATTAATTGCTAGAGAAAGGAGAAAGGGCCAAAATTTTTTTTCTGACAAGCATTGCGAAAGTGACGTCTATTGCCAGTTGCATACATGCATAGATGTGAGGGGAGCAATGAATTCAATAGTCAGTCCCAAAACACATTCACTTTCCGAAAGAAAATATTTTTTTAAAGAGTGCAGACAACTAACAGTATTAATGTTGGGAGAGAAGAAACGAAATTAAATTCTGGATGTTTTGGGAGAGAAATGAAAGGAAGAATGGGGTATCTGAGATTGTTTTGATACTGCAGCATATTTTGGTTTTCTATTAGATGAAATAACAGGGAAGCAAGTGTAGCTATGGCTTCTAGATAAGAGACATCAGCCTCCTGCCAGGACCCCTCTTATGCCATCTTTTCCCATTTGCACCAAAGGAAATGCCTGAACTTTACTAGGGTATTGTTTGGGGTTTGTTTGTTTCTTTGGGGTTGGTTTTTGGTTTTTTGTTTTTTTTTTGGAGGGGTGGGAGGAACAGGCAAAGTTAAATCTGAGGGTGCCAAAAAGAAAGACTCTGGGGAGAACTGTTAGAAAGAAAAGAGTGACAAGGAAAATCACTTGGGAAAGGGAAGGGAGATTTTCATGTGGAGAGAAGAGTAGAGAAGAAAAATGAGAAAACAAAGAGCAGTAAAGAAAGATGGAAAATTAGTGCCATAGGTGCCTCTTGCTTTACTTTAGGAGAAGCTAGGAGAAAGGAACATGATTAGGGACTTCACTGAACTTGCAGTGAAGCAAAAGTCTCATGAGGAATGCCTTGTACTAAACCTCATGGGTCAAGAGGACTATGGGAGAAGAACATGGGACTCATCAGAGCTCAAAGACAAGTGCCTCACCTTTGTGGCTGGATCTCTCTGAGCAACAGTATCTGTTGCAGAAAACACTGCAGGTCCTTGGAAAAAAAGCTGCACACAGGTCAATCATGATATTTCCAAAACAGCAGAATCTCCAAGAACTGTCTATTTGAGCATACAGGTCAATTTTTATGCTATGTTCTGTGATAAACAAGAAATTTTTTTTTTTTTTTTTAGTGCAGGGAAGGCAGTTTGTGCTTCAAGCAGCGTTAAACTGTATAATCTTAACGTGGTGTGTATCCTTTTTTTAAATTATAAACTGGACATGGCATTTTCTCCATCCTTGTTTAGTTTTGTGAGTTTTTGGCACTCACTCATGGCAGGTTTTTCTACAGCTGTGTGAATAATTGATTTATTGTTATTGTAGTCTCTGCTGCTGACACCAAATCAAAATTAACATGGAGAAAAAGTTTGGGGTCAACCCAAACACATTTGTATTTCTCTAATATGCAGGGGGATCAGAGAAGAAAACACAACTGTTTTACTGAGTTTGAAACAAACTTTTCCATTTTTTCAGGCAGTGTTACTGAAAACAGTAGGCCCTCAGACGGACACTTGTACACTTTTCCTGAGATGAGTTATTGACTCTGGTGGTTTGAAGATGCTCTGGTCCACTACCCTCCCTGGCTGATTTGGTTTTGAATTTAAACAGATGACTCCTACTTGCCAAGAAAATTCCTACAACCCTGGAATATATTTAAGAGATCATTCAAAGGGGAATTGCTTCCACAACAGAGAAGATGCTGTATTTCCTGCATGCACTGCCCTCAGTCCACCTGTGGCTTAGTGGCTAGAGTTCCTTGAAGGGTTCCAGACTTGGGATACATCCAATTCCTGAAGAGTACAAATGAGGAAATTTTACTCACATCTCCAGCATTCTAGAAAGTGTCATGGTTACACAGCATGCAGGGTTTGATGTCTTTTTTTGCTGATTTTGTAGAATAATTCAGAGCATCTAAGTTGGGAATTGAAATAACTGCAGAAGCACAGGGCTCTGGCTGGTCTGTTAGGAATGCATCTAGTGACTAGTCCATCTACTGACTAATGTACAGGGAACCCAGGCTCATCTGGTAGGCATCCTAAGTTAGCTGGTTTTGGGCTGAATACACCCCTAAAAATTCCCTTTGTGAATCTAATATGAATAAGCTGCGCCATCTTGAAATGCTATAATAAAACATTTGAATAATTAAATATCATTGCTTTGTTTATTCTCAAATGTTTTCTTAGGCTAGTATTATTCTCTGAATTCACAATTATTTTCAGGATCAAATAAATAAATGCACTTTATATAAATAAACCATGTGCAAGAGTAAATTAAATTTAAAAAAGAAACGCAGCCTCCGTTTTTTCTACTTCCATATTGCTAGCTTGAACAAAAGCCTCCCTCCTTCCTGCCTTTCATTGACAATTTTCTCTTTTTTTAATGATCAGTTTGTGAGATTGGAGACAGATTCTGGAACAAAGAGTGGTTTCTGCTTGTGTGGTTACTACTTGCTTTGCTCCCAAGGTGTCATTACATGGTAAAGCACCGTTCAGTGTATGGACAAAAGATGTTGGGCTGTGTAGAATTAAATATAAAACCTGAATAGGAACAGTTTGAAAAATTGTATCTGTCTTCTTAAACCAAATTACTTTCAAAGACCTTCTAAGCATTAGATTTGCACTTCATTTAAGGGCATGCACCTTTATAACTTTATTCCAGAGAAACCAACCCATTTAGCCACCTGATCTCTCACTCTCTAGACATACTTTATGTAGTCTAAATAAGTGTTTATTCTGCGTGGTTTTTTTAAATTTTAAATTGCTCTGGCTCAGGCTATTTTCAGACACAACCATCTTGTGTTCCCCTCAGTGCAGATGGACTGTGCATGCTTATGTACTCACAGAGAGTTTGTATGTCTTTCATTTTTGCATATGGGAATGCTGTGTTTGTTGCTGGCAAAAAAGTGAAAGGGGAAAAAATTGAACTGAGTCTTTGGGAAAAATGAACACGCTCTTGGATTCATGGGCCTGATCGTACCACAGCTGTTGATGTGGACAGCCTTATTCATGAGAGTAGTACCACATGAGGAGGATTCCTTCACATGGAAGGAATTTTAAAGCTTTCCTGTGTTCCTGCAGACTATGGATTCTTAACCTGGTCTTGGGAATAGGGAGTAGTGACCATTCGGTTTTATATGTAGAACAGTGTACAAGCTAACATCTGGCTGCAGATTTTGGGGTTGGGAGATCGCAGTAACATTCTGGATAAGGCTAAGAACTGGGAAGTTATACAAATAAATTAGGTTCCAATGCTGATCTCATGCTCTGGAGTAAATTAGCATTATTTCATCAGAGCTGACCAATTCAGAAACTGATGCTTCTGTCTTTTTTACTGAAAACATAATTAATGTGCCCCTTCTCCTCAGTAACATTCTATCAGTAATTTCCAACTTCTATTTACAAGAAGGTAGGGCAATTAAAATTTGTATCTAAATACACCATGTCACTATTTATCCAGTATTTGCACATGTATAATTTGAAAGACTCTGAAGTCACAGTTAGCAGTAGCCAGATGAGTACAGAGTCACAAGGAGACTTTTGCTTTTGGGTATTCCATAAGCAATGAAGGTATCAATGGTCATACTTAGCTCAGGTGACAGTATTGGGCATGTGCAACATACTAGTGTTGACTTATTTAAAACTGCACAATTTTCCTTGTTAGTGTGACAGCATTCTATGATGATGGCTTCTGCAGCTAGTTAGAAGCATACAAAGATAGTAGTAAAACATAGCAGGTCTCCAAAGAATCCTACAGTTAGGTGTAAACATTCATAATTACGTACATTTGGAATTGCCAAACCTTTATTAAACAGGCATTGGTCACCACTTGCTTTGGGTCTACTATGTCCACCAAAGGCTCCTTCATGGCAACATCCCTAATACAGGTCATGTCAAAGCCGTACACATTCTCCCACCCTGTCAATGCAAATGGATGTGTCAAAGATTAGCAGTGATAATAAAAATATTTTTTGTTTCTCAAGGCATCTATAATTTTAAAGAATTTCTACCATCCCTAAATTTCAGCTCTTCTCTTTAGCTCTCTGCTCCCTGCTGCAGCTGTCTGTGTCATCTTTGCTATTTTACAGATAATGCAGTTGTGGCTAAATAACCCCCCAATGTACATCTTTGAACAAGTGGCCCTTGTTTTTTGATGTTCCCAAAACTGTGTTATACAAGATTTGTCAATGATATTCATGCCTTTAGGCATTTGAGAGTGTTGTCCAAAATAATATAATATGTCAAGTTGAGACTTTGGAATATCTGCTAAGATTATTCTATCCTTTCCTATCCATTCTGGTTAATATTTCATTTATTTTTAAACTGCTAATCAATGAGCAGTTTGCATGCTCTTTTATTTCTTTAAGTAGTCTTAGTTTCAGCAAGTGAATTACTGACAGAAGTAGAATTACAGGTGTGTTTCAATATTTGGAGCATCCAAGTTTTAATTTGCATGTACATCATGACAAAAAAGCAAAATGTTCACTGTTTAAAAGATTTAAAAGCCACACTGATCTTCTGTATTTGAACTGTTCTTCTGATTGTTCTGATAAATGCTTATCTTCCTGAGTTTTTTTTCCTTTAACAAAATGAACCATTGAAACATCGAAACGTTGAAAAGTACACTGACATTGCTTTTAAGATTGCTTAATAAAAAGAAAACAAAACCCTCCAAAAAAAAAAGTGAAATCTTAGTCTTACGAATCATATGAGTCAAGGTCCACCCGAAGTCATGAGTCAGTGGTCCATCTGAAAATCTAAACTGAATGCTGTGATCCTTTTACTTTGTGATACTGAATACTGTGAGCTTCTAAAAAAATTGTTTAAACACAAGGAAGGTAAACTGATAAACAGCAATAGTAAGCATGTTTGAAATGTCTTGTTTTTTCAGAGCGTAGCATTTGAGCTACTGGTGTTCCAAGAGGACTATGACTGAAAGTGTGGCATGAGCAAAATATCTGAATATTTCTAAATTGGAACAAATCTGGGCATGAAAAGTTCTTTGATACGTTATCTCTTTATTGGGCTGTCAGTTTCTCAATATTTCAGGGGAGGTGGTGATCAAAACTTTCGTTTCAGGTATCATGAGCATGTGGGAACTTCAGATTTTATTCCTTGAAGCCATATGTTTTTACATGATTACTGAGAAAAGATTAATTAGGAAACCCCGAAGGAACAATTTATTAATAGAGTTGTTGGGGCCTCTATCACTTGATGTACTTCAGCCTGCATGGGATGCCTTTGAAATATATGCCACAGTCTGTGTTATACAGAGACCTGTCACAGGAGTTAAAAGATAAAATTTTATGTTTTACATTTTGCAGGAAATCAGGTTAATTTACTATAGTAGTACTACATGGCATTAATAAAATCTGAGAAATCAGAAGTCAGATTTTTTTAGGAACTTCATATTGTATTATTTCTTAATCAATATGATGCTTCTTGATTGTCCTTTGAAATGCTCAGCCCTGCAACTTATATGAAGGCAAGGCTCTATCCACCTTAAGAGAGAAAAAGATGAAAAACTGAAATGTAAGGAGACACCATTAAGGATTTATAAACTGAAAAGGGAGACAAGATGGTGGTGCAGATAGGTAGTGAGATGGAAATAACTGAAGAAGACACAGAGGTATAAAAAAGTGAGAGGGGAAGGGGAATCAGAGGTGAAATCAGAAAAGAAAGTGTCTTAAAGGAAAACAACATTTTAGAAGACAAGAAGAACTCAAAACATATTTTTTTTTAAATTATGAAAAAGTAAATGAGTTGAAAACAGGTATATTATCTGTGAGAAAAGAAAAAGGCTCAAGGCCTAGAAAGGAAGGGATTCAAAAGCAAGGAGAAAGAAGGCATAAGGGATTTTTTTTAGGCCAAAATGGCTTTGATTCCTTTACAGAATGGATGCCTCATACATCTGTTCAAGTATGTAAATTTTGTAAGGAATTTACCTGTCAAGGTCATCACATAACTGAGGAGAAAAATCTAGGCTGTGCTTGAAGAGTAGATATAAATCTCCCTGGCACCTACACAGACTTCTTCCCGCTGCCCCAGTGCACTGGGCTTGCTTTTGACCCTAAATGGCTGTTTTGACCCATTAGCAGTTTTGTGTATTGGCACTGAATTTGATTACAGAAACACCAAACTTTATTTTCTGAGAGGAACTGAGATGCAAGGAATGAGGAATTAGGCATTTTCATTTAAAGTTTGACTGAACCCACTAATTTTACCCAAGCTTTTGCATTGTATCCTTACTTAATAAAACTGCTTAGGAATTTAGTGATTTTTTTTTTGTTCCCCTGATGGAAAATGCCTTTAAGTAAAATTGACCAGCTCTGAAAAAATAAGCAAAAGTCAAAAAAAAAGAAAAAAAATGAAAAAATAAAACAAGAGTAAAATAATGTAGAACCTACTCATTTCATCAAAACTATTATGACCAAACAGATCCAAACTTGGGTGACCTGGCAGACAACAAGTTGACCATGAACCAGGAGTATGACCTTGTGATCATGAAAGTGAACCACATGCTAAAATAAGAGGAGTGTCCAAGAAAACTGGGTTTACTTAGCCTGGGACAGCAAAGGCTAATGGTAGATCTAATTGGTAGCTGCTGCTACAGAAACAAAGAAAAAGTCAGATTCCCTTCGGGTGACAAGGGACAATGAAGGCAAGTTTCAGCTAGGAAAATTCTGACTGGATATTTAGAAACATGTTTACTCCTGAGGGTACTTCAGCATTTGAACAAGTGCCCAAAGAAGCTATAGAATCCCCATCTCTTGACTCTGCAGGGCAGGGCCCTGAGTGACCTGCTATGAAACTGAACTATGAAATCTGGCCCGCTTGGAGCAGGAAACTGGACTAGGTGACCTGTAGAGGTCACTAACAGCACCAGTTATTCAATTAAACTTCAAGGAAAAAAAACCATTTTAAATGTAAAGGAAAAGTCGATTTTATGGATCTATGAAGTAAACCAAAAAGGTTTAGAACTTTTTTCCACATCAAAGTAAAATGGACATTTATGATTCTTACATTGCATTTAAAAATTCTCATATAAAGTATTTTAAAAAGTTAAAAAAGCATTACTTTTTTTTTTTTTTCTTCTCGACAAGCTTATTAGTGAGATATCAATTTTTTCTAGGCTTATTTCCTAACATTTACAATTCAATTGCATCTTAGTAATTTTTCGGTTCCTGTTATTTTAAAGACAAAAGCCAGCACCAATTTTAATGGCAGTTATGTTGGACGATACATTTATCAAAACAACAATAAAACCAAATCTCCTAAAATCCACACTTTAAAAGGTATCAATATAACTCTAAGCAAGTTCTACATCAGTTTATTTATGCTTCTTTCCTTTGTGCACTTTAAATTACTGCAGGTTTCCTGACTTTATCAGCAGACTGGAGTTTTCTCCAGTTTTTCAATGTTTATATTGTAATTCTGTCCTGGTCAGTGTGATTTCTTGGCTTTTGCAAAACTTTGACAGCAAAGAGATTAAAATAGTCCACTATAAATCAAATATTTTAGGGAAATAACCATACAAAAGGGTTACTGTTAGGCATTCACTCACAGTGAATTTTGAAGTCCTTGTACTGTCTGTCTTCAATTGCTACCACGTACAAAGCAGCTCGGTCTGGAAACATTAGCCCTCCTGGTTTCTGTTGATGAATTGTGGGGAAATGGATCTCGTAATCTATTCACCTGACAAAGACATCACATTTTGAACTGCACATACAAAAACCAGACAAACACCCCTTGCATGCCTTTATTGTTTCCTTCAGATTGCAACTCTTGCAGCCTGTGGCAATGTCATTAGATAGTGTCTATACGAATTTCACCAACAGTTAATCAAAAGCAAAGCTCTTTCACTGAGATTCTCTTTGTTAATCTTTTTGTTAAAGCCTAAGAAATGGCACTTGGAGATTAACTGTGTCTTGTTATGGTGACAATAGGAGAAGGAAGGCTTGTGGTCAGAAAATAAATGACGATTCCTCCAGCAAAGACTATGACATACAAAGCACCTACCAGCCACTTGTCTCGTGCGAAGATGACTGTGTTTAACATTGACTCATAGAACAGACAGTAACCCATCCACTCGCTGATTATGATGTCTACTTTATCCACAGGTAATTCAACTTCTTCCACTTTACCTTTAAATATTGTGATTACTGAAAAATAATCCAAAGAAATATGTTTCACATAATGAAACACTTGACTAAGTTCCTTACTTGTGAATGTCAGGCTGACCTTTTCAATATGATTCTCTTCTTGAATGCCTGTAGATAAGGGGTGACTCCATGTGACTCAATGGATTTTACATTATTTTAAAACTACTTGCAATAAGTAAAATGAACGTAAGTTTTAGTATCAGTATAAAAGGGGGAAAAAAACACAAAACAAACAAACAAAAACCCCAAAACAAACAAACAAAAACCCCAAACCTCAAACCAAATAAAACCCATATACAAAAACCAACAGAAAAACAGGCCTTACCTGATTACCTGCATGATATAATTTTCGATTTTGGAAGATTTCTAGATCATTGACCAAGTGATGCAAAGAATCCACCTAGAATCCTTTAAACATCTCTGTAGGGTTGCACATACATGATCTCATCCCTGAGATAGTAGAGATTTATGGACCTAGGGTCTAATTCTCATCTGCTTTTCAAACATGCTATGCTGGCTTCACAATGAGGAAAATAAGACTTATTTCTTCCATGGATTCTGGGGAGCTGACTCAACTGAGAAAGTCAGGTCTAGCTTGACAGCACATAAACAAGAAAGTTTGTAAAAACACAATTCTCTCATGAAAAATAATCACTACACAATTCACCAGTCATTCTTGCTTTTTCTATATATTTCCTATTTACAAATGTATTCCAGATTCTTTAGATAAATAATTTTCAGCTTGTGTTTGTCTGCCGTTTATATTGTTGCAGTGAGTAAAGTCTCATGGTTCTGGATTTTCCCTGACAAGGTAACTGATGCACTTAAAATTCAGGAATAAAGTGAGTAGGGAATATTTTACTTTCCATTACTAATTTATAAGATTACTCTTATTAAGAGTACTACTGTTAATAAATGGCAATTTTTAATTACGGCAATTTTTATTGATGAAAGTGGTCAACATTCAGTTTGAGGAATATGAAAGTCCTTTCATTTAGCTAGAACAGTTAGCTGTTCAAGAGTTGAAGTTGAGTGATTTTTAGAACTCAGACCAGGGAAAATGAGGTTTCCTCTTTCCAAAATACATGCAGTACTAGTACTACTCTAACCAGATGTGGCCACTTTATTTGCAAAGCAAACTTTTAATCCAGACTGGCCCCCTATAGTTCTCTTTTCTCCTAAGAACTTTCACTGCCAAAATTCTTTTGGAGTGAATTTTAGCACTGTTGACAGCTGCCAGAGTGACACATCTGCAGACAAAGCCTTCTTGTTTATACCAAGAACAGTCACGGTGTAAGCAGCAGCAGCACAAGTTCCTCCCACCTCCCTTCACTTCGAGGAAACATCTTCATAAGGCATCATGTGGGAACAAATTGTGCTGTCCCCAGCTGCATTGTACCTGTTCTGGAAACAGTGGGGTTTCTCTTGGTTCAGCCCCTTTTGCTGACTCTGCATTTCTCTGAACAATTAAGGGGGAAAAAAAAAGAAAAATTTCCATGAGTAACAAGATCCTTTAGCTCAGTACCTGGTTGCACTAACGTCAAAGTGAATGTGGGTAAAGTGTGTGAGTGTAAACGTTAGTTCAGTTCTGTAATTTGTATATATTGGAGACCAAACTGCAGTCAGACAGAATGCTGAATATCCAGGCAAGTCTCCTGCCAAAGGTGGGGGGTCTCTACTTCTTCCTCCACAGCTTTTACAAGGAGTTGCTCCTTGGAGAAACAGGAGGAAGAAGCAAAGATAATTACATTCTGCAACCTCTGGAGCACACTAGATTCTTATTTATTCTGACAATGGTCCCTTTACACACAATTCCTATTGCTGGAAATCCAAACGTGAACTGACTTACAGTATGTTGTTTGTGTAGCTATTTGATAAGAGGCTGTTCTGCGATTATATGTGGTCTGCACCAAAGGCGCAGGATAACCAAGCTGAGGTCAACACCTGATCGGCCTACCCTTATCCCCACTGTGAAGGAGAGCATTTTCTGGTCCTTTGCTTCCTTTTTTCTGAGCCAAAAGTTGCATACACTGGCTGGCCTCTTACATCCCATATCACTCCACACTACTTGAATATGCATGCTGTACAATAAATTCTTCTCCCAAACAGCCCCGTATTAGTCAGAAGCTGCCAGTGACAGCAATAAAAATTAGAGCTGATCTAAACCAGGACAGAAATCTGTTCCTGTGCATGTGCTAGCATAGCACCAGCGCAGACACAGCTAAAAGCAGAGGCAAATGATAACAGCCTAGCCTGCACTGACCTGCACTGCTTGGCAGCAAAGGCAAGCTCTTCACAAAGTGCACTTTTAAACAAGAACTGTGTCACAGCATCAGTTTTAAAAAGCCTGAGTTTTCAGGTTGTTACAAAGATACCTTGTGTGCAGTGATTTGGAGGAGGACTCAAGACATGAAACAGAGCTTGCTGGAGATTATTATTTGTTAAGAATTTTCAGTAGGTTGGGGGTTTTTTTAAGTATTTTTTTTAGCTGAAGTGTTTCCATATCCCTGGAAATTTTTCCTTTTGAGGAAAAAAGTTTTTAATGATACTGTTATTCTGAGAATTTAACATTTTCATTTGTGTGTGTGTTTCAAGATTTTTTTTTTTTGAAAAATGTTATTTTAAAAGTTGGAAGTCAGAAGAAAGCCTTAGCGAAAAATCTGTATTGACATGGAATACTTTTTGCTTTGAATCTTATTTCAATTTGAATGTGTGTGCATGGATTCTATTTAAGAGATAAGGTGAAATTCAAATGTCAGAATTAATTTATAAAGTTCATCTCTAATATGGGGCCTTCTGTCTGCTTTGCTAAATTGAACTGCCTGCTAAGGAGTCCGATTTGCTTCAGTTGTTTGTGAGCCTAGAAGTAAACATAGAAGTAACTTCTCCCATGAGGAACTGTTGTAGTGCCTAGAATGAGGTGTTTAGTTTTGTATTTACATAAGTAAACTATGCAAAAACACCATTTACATATAAACCACACAATATAAATTAATCAGAAAAAGCAAAACAGTTATCTTCTCTTTCTCACAAAGAAATAATTTTTATATATGCCTTACTGTTGTCCAAGTGGTTGGCCTTGATAATTTTTTCTGAGTAGTCAGATATGCTTGAGCATTCAACCTAGGAAAAGAAGAAAAACAAGAGCAAGAGAAATTATGTGTTAAAGAACTCAGCTATATGAAGAAAACAAAATCTACTGAAGGCAGCAAAGACTCTACAGAGGATGTAACCATTGATAAAGAGTAAATCAAACCTGTGTGGGCAGGATCATGATCAATGATCTCTTAATATTTAAACTGCAGTCTATGTTTGAGTTAAACTGGCTCATATAGAAAAGATTGTTTTTAAAACAGTTGAAATGTGGAAAAAAATAGGTCCTAACTACAAAATTACATAATTTATTAACAATATTATTTAATTTATTCCTGCTACTTCAGGATATTGCCTCCTCCCCCCAAAAAATCTGCTGAAGGGAATGAATTATCATGTTGCCACATTCCCTCATGTATTTTAAAACAAAATACATTTAAACTTTATTAATAATGTTAAAATTCAAACTAGGCCAATACTGGTCTGTGTCAAGAAGCAATTGCTTTTCTCTGTGAAGAATCTTGGGCATGTAGGTGTTTGGAGGTGACTTTACAACCTTTCTAAAGAAAAAGATGCAAAGAAATAAAGTTATATTTCATGAATGACTGAGTTTCCAAAAATCACCTTCATTCTCAAAGAAGCATAATAATAAAAAAACCAACTCTCAAATGTTCAAGGAAGGAAGATGTATTTCAGAAAATAAGCTTATTTAAGGTCACTAAAGCTGTTGATTTCTATTTTGACCTGGACTCTCTAATGTTATGCAATTTTATTTTAAAAAGCAACTCATTTCAGAAAAAAAAAGAAAATAAATTCTGTAGATGAAGAAATAGGAAAAACAGTGTTGTCAGGTTTTTCTCCAGTTTGCTTTTAAGTCAGTGATCTGCTCAAATCTGTCCAATTTTACAAAGCATTTGGATTTTATGAAAACTGTGTGTTCCAACAAAGTATGTCTGTACCTCAGAATCATAGAATGATTTGGGTTGGAAAGGACCTTCAAAGATCATCTAGTCCAAACCCCTGCCATGGGCAGGGACATCTTTCACTAGATCAGGTTGCTCAAAGCTGCATCCAACCTGACCTCAAACACTTCCAATGACTGGGGCATTCCACAACCCTAGACAACCTGTTCCAGTGTCTCATCACCTTCATTGTGTAACATTCCTTCCTAATATCCAATTAAAATCTACCTTCTTTCAGTTTAAAACCATTGCTCCTTGCCACTGTACACCCTGGTAAAAAGTCTTTCTCTTCATTTCTTATAAGCCCCAATATGTATTGAAAGGCCACAAGAAGGTCTCCCCAGAGAGACCTTATTCTCCCCAGAGAGACCTTATTATCTCTTTTCCAGGATGAACAACCCCAAATCTCTAAGCCTTTCTTCAGAGGAGAGGTATTCCAGCACTCTGGTCATTTTTGTGGCTCTCATCTGGACCCACTATAACAGGTCCATGTCTTTCTTGTACTGGGGATATCAGAGCTGGATGCCAAACTCCAGGTGGGGTCTCACCCAGAGCAGAGTAGATGGGGAGTATCACCTTTTTCAACGTGCTGCCCATGCTTCTTTTTATGCAGCTCGGGATATGATTGGCTTTCTGAACAATTTTCCATCCACCAGTATCCCCAAGTCCTTCTTTGCAGGGCTGCTCTCAATTAATTCATCACCCAGTCTGTACTGACATTGGGGATTACCCTGATTCGAGTTCAGGACCTTGCACTTGGCCTTGTTGAACTTCATGAGGTTCACACTGGTCCACTTCTCAAGCCTGTCGAGGTCCCACTGGATGACATCCTTTCCCTCAAGTATATCAACCGCACAGCTGAGCTTTGTGTCATCTGCAAGCTTGCTGAGGGTGAACTCAATCCCACCATCTACGATAGTAATTAAGATATTAATATTAGTGGACTCTTGAGGGACCCTTGAGTTTCTTCAGTTCTAGTTCTGTGTGTGTATATTCATCTCTACTTTCATTTTGCTTCTGTCTTCAATCTAATGCTGTGAATGTTGCCTCTTTTACTGGGGTCTTTTTCTGAAACAGTCACCACATTCTCAGCTATCTTCAACTATCTAAAAGGGCTTGGACAGGAAACAAAGTCAAACTCTTCTCTGAACTGCACAGTGATAGGACAAAAGGCAGTAACCATGAGCTGTGGCAAGGGTTTTTTTTTTGATTGTAGCACTGGAATAGGTGCTGAGAGGATTTACAGTTTCCATCCTTGGAGATTTTCCAAATTGGACTGGACAAGGCCTTGAGCAACCTGATACAGATTTAAACTTAAGTCTGCTTTGAGCTGAAAGTCGGATTAGATACTTCCAGAGGTCTTCTAAACTAAATCTTTCTATGAGTGAGTGATTCTGTGATTTTACACCTCCTGAAGACCCAGAGATGATTCTAGCAGTTGGCTGAGGTACTGGCAAGGAGTAAGTTCCAACAGTAAGAGGGGATAAGAAGAACCAGACAGGTTTTTCTGTGTTGTGTTGTGTCTGCAGGGCAAACAGAAGTCCAAAGCAAAAAGAAATTGTATTTGTCATTTTAGAGTCAGTACAAATAATATACTTAGGAAGCAAAACTATGCTCTCTCTAATGACTTATGTGCAGAGAACTGCACATTCATGCTCCTAAAGTTCAACGTATTTAAGGTAATAATTCCCTTCTGCCTCTGAAAAGCATTATTGTTGGCACAGAAAACATGCACATGCTTTCTTGCATTATTCACTGCGTTGTAATGTAGAGGGAAAAGTGTATTAAAAAAAATTTGTTTACAAGATTACGAAGTTGCAGAACTGAAGAATTTAAAAAAGCAAGAGAGTTCCTTTGACCCCTTTTGAGTAGGAGTGAGTCCCTTTAACATTTTTTTTGCAGCCAGGAAGAAATGTGGATGTGTACCAGATCACAAAAGATTCCACACAAGAAAAGACATTATGTCTTTATTTGGAAAAGGCACACTCCTGCAGGTTATAGAAAGCAACAGAACTCCCTGAGTAAATCTGTAAATCAAGCCATACAAGAGCTTGGAGACAAGAATTTCAAACCAAGACAAGTAAAAAAAGGTAAAACACCAAGCCAAATTCTCAGGCAAAATGCACAAACACAAAATATGAGAGAAAGTCTTCTTACCCCATATACCTTCTTGGCTCCTGCTTTTGCAGCAAACATAGAGAGGATTCCTGTGCCACTTCCAACATCGAGGACAATCTTATCTTTAAAAACATGTTTATTGTGATACATTGAGTTTCTATAGGTCAATGTGCGCACTTCATCCTTTAGCATTTCCTGTGATTAAAAAAACAACAACACTGTGTTACTATTTGAAGTGCTTATATGCATTCAACACTGCTGCTGAATGCATTCCCTTATTATAATTTAAGCATTATTAACACATGACTTGAAGAGTTTTTCAAGTACTTTGGAGTTCACACATCAAAGCAACTGTAAAATGCTAGCTACTTAGAACTGAGTTATTAAAAAGAAACATGATGTCCTTTGTACAATTTTATTTCTCTAAATATTACTTCACTACAATTGACAACCAGAATGTAATCTAACCGCAGCACTGCTTTGGGTATAGACAGAAGCCGTACAGAAATCCAAGCTTTCCTTTTCTCCTAAATCATGCACAACCTAGAGCCTTAGCAGAGGGACATTCTGAGGTTTGTCTTTGAAAACAAAAGAAATTGTTCCATAAACCATTATAAGACAGCAGTCTTGATAGCCTTGCCCAAAATGACGCAGGAAGTCCATAGCAGAGCTTAGAGATACTGTGCTGTATGGTACTTGCTTACTGTTCTTCTGTTCAGTCATTTATATGACCAATTTCCAGAAGATGTTAATGTATAACCTAGATGACTATCTCACTATTTTAAGTTGTCATTGTTAGGTGTTGATTTTTGTTTCACTGATAGCGGCAATACAGGCATTTCATTCCATTTACACCTTGCTCTCAATTGTGCATATATCAGTCAAACTATTTCAATAAAGAGCACTGAGGTCAAGATCCAAGTGCCATTTTTAAGAGAAGTGTAGACCATTCAATACACACTTTGATTTTCTCAGAATGCTTCTGTTACATCTAGAAGGCTGAACTTTTGCTTGTACTACTGCCATCGTTTCATAGTTTAAGCAAGCAGGCAAATGAGGTTTTGAATTTCAGGATAAAAAGAATCAGTTCACTGAAGCACTAGTACACTGGATCATTACATGTATCAGTTGCTCACTTACCTGTCTTGGCAGGACACTATATGTACTCAATAACTGTAGATGAATAAAAGGCTATTTTTATAATCATAAAGCATGGTTTGGTATGAGGCAAAGAAAGAGGCAAAGGAATAGTCCAACAACACTGGAAAGGTGATGCAGTACATCCTCATGGAAGCTTTCCAAACATATTAAGGACAAGAAGGTGACTGTGAGTGTTCAGCATGGATTTGCATATGACTGATAACTTTCTATGGTGAAATAACAGGCTCTGTGAATGAGGGAAGAGGAGTGGATGCTTGTTTATTTTTGCTAGACTTTCAGCACTGTTTCCCTTAACATCCTCATTGAAAAACTGATGAAATATGGAATACATAAATGGAAAGTGAATTGGACTGAAAACGGACTGAACTGCTGCCCTCAAAATGTTGTGATCAGCAGCACAAAGTCCATCTGGAGGCCAGTCGCTAGTGGCATCCCCGCAGGAGTCAGTACTGGCACCAGTACTGTTGGATACCTTCAATAATAACCTGGAGGACAGGACAGAGTGCGGTCTCAGCAAGTTTGCAGCTGATATAAAATTGGGAGGACTGGTTGATTCACCAGACAGATGGTTGTGCTGCAAATCAGAGGGACCTCAACAAGGTGAACAAAAGAACTGACAGGAAACTCAAGAAAGTCAACAAAGAGAAATACGAAGTCCTGCACATGGGGAGGAATAGCCTCATGCACTAGGACTGGCTGTCTGGAAAGCAGTGTTTGCCAAAAATGACCTTGGGGACCTGGTGGACAGCAGTTTGAACAGCTATGTGCCCTTGCAGCATTTTGGGCTGCACTAAAAAAAGCATCACCAGCAGGTCGAGGGAGGTGGTTCAACACTGGTGAGAGCACATCTGGGGTCCTGTGTCCAGTTCTGGGTTCCCCAAGACAAGATATGTTGGAGCAGATCCAGTGGAAGCCCGTGAAGATGACTAAGGGATTGGAGGATATGACGTGTCAGGAGAGATTGAGAGAGCTACGATTGTTCTGCCTGGAGAAGAGAAGGCTCAGGCACATCCTATCAATGTGTAAAAATATCTGTTGAGTTGGAAAGGAAAGAAGGCAGAGACAGACTCTTCTGTTGCCAGAAGTCACAAATATCTAGCCTTCACCATCAGAGAAGTCTTCTCTTCCAAACCTGATAAGTACAGACTCTGACTGCCCCTCCAAGTACAGTTGGGGATTTAGACTCTTGTACTTTTAAGATCTTGGAGAATCATAGAATCACAGAATCATAGAATGGTTTGGGTTGGAAGGGACCTTAAAGATCATCTAGTTCTAAACCCTGTCATAGGTAAGGATACCTTCCATTAAATCAGGTTGCTCAAAGCCTCATCCAACCTGGCCTTGAATACCTCCAGGAATGGTGCATTCACAAGTTCTCTGGGCAACTTGTTCCAGTGCCTCACCACCCTCACAGTAAAAAATTTCTTCCTAATATCTAATCTAAATCTACTGTCTTTCAGCTTAAAACTGTTACTCCTCGTCCTTTCGCTACACTCCTTGATAAGGAGTGCTTCCCCATCCTTCCTGTAGGCTCTCTGAGTACTGGAAGACTGCTATAAGGTCTCCCTAGAGTCTTCTCTTCTCCAGGCTGAACAAGCCCAACTCTCTCAGCCTGTCCTCATAGGGGAGGTGCTCCAGCCCTCTGACCAATTTTGTGGCTCTCCTCTGAACTTACTCCAACAGGTCCATGTCTTTTTTATGTTGGGGGCCCCACATCTGAACACAGTACTCCAGGTGGAGTCTCACTAGAGCAGAGTAGAGGGGGAAAATCACCTCCTTTGACCCGCTGGCTATGTTTCTTTTGATGCAGCCCAGTATGTGGTTGGCTTTCTGGGCTGCAAGCGCACATTGCTGGGTCATGTTCAACTTCTCATTGACCAACACCCTGAAATCCTTCTCCTCAGGGTTTTTCTCTATCCATTCTCCGCCCAGCCTGTATTTGTCCTTGGGATTTCCTCGACCCACATGCAGGACTTTGCCCTTGGCCTTGTTGAACTTCATGAGGTTTGCATGGGCCCACATCTCTAGCCTGTCCAGGTCCCTCTGGATGGTACCCCTTCCCTCCAGCGTGTCAACAGCATGACACAGCTTGGTGTCATCAGCAAACTTACTGAGCATACACTTAGTCCCACTGTCCTTTTTTCCAACAAAGATTTTAAACAACACTGGGCCCAGTACTGACCCCTGAGCAACGCCACTCATCACCAGTCTCCACTTGGACATTAAGCCATTGACCACAACTCTTTGAGTGCAACCATACAGCCAGTTCCTTATCTAGTGAGTGGTCCTTCCATTAAAGCCATGCCTCTCCAATTTAGAGACAAGGATGTCATGTGGGTCAAAGGCTTTGCACAAGTCCGGATAGATTATGTCAGTTGCTCTTCCCTCATCTACCAACACTGTGACTCCATTGTAGAAGGCCATCAAATTTGTCAGGCATGATTTGCCCTTGGAGAAGCCATGTTGGCTGTCACCAATCACCTCCTGATTTTCCATGTGCCTTAGTAGAGCCTTCAGAAGGATCTGCTCCATGATCTTGCCAGGCACAGAGGTGAGACCAACCAGCCTGTAGTTTCCCAGTTCTTCCTTATTTCCTTTTTTAAAAACAGGGGTTCTGTTTCCCCTTTTCCAGTCACCAGGAACTTCATCAGAGTGCCATGACTTCTCAAATATGATGGATAGTGGCTTAGCAACTTCATCTGCCAGTTCCCCCAGGACCCACAGATGCATCTCACCAGGTCCCAAGGACTTGTGCATCTTCAGGTTTTTCAGATGGTCTCGTAACTGATCTTCTCCTACAGTGGGCTCCTCTACCTTCTGCAATTTGGGCAGTGTGGCTTGAGCTCTTGCCAGTGAACACTGAGGCAAAGAAGTTGTTGAGCACCTCAGCCTTCTCAGTATCCTGGGTAACCAGGTCTCCCGTATTCTTCTTCGGAGGGCCCACGTTTTCCCTAGTCTTCCTTTTATCACAGACATACCTATAAAAACTTTTCTTGTTGCCCTTCACGTCCTTGGACAGATTTAATTCTGTCAAGACTTTAACTTTTCTAACATGATGCCTGGCTGCTCGGACAGTATCTCTGCATTCCCCCCAGGCTACCTGTCCTTGCTTCCACCCTCTGTAGGCTTCTTTTTTTTTTGCTTGAGCTTGCCCAAGAGTCTGTTGTTCAACCATGCAGGCCTCCTGGCATTTTTGCCTGGCTTCCTCTTCCTGAGCTTGGAGGAAGGGATCTTTGAATATCAACCAGCTTTCCTGGGCCCCTCTTCCCTCCAGGGCTTTATCCGATGGTACTCTACCAAGCACAACCTGAAGGGGTCAAAGTCTGCTCTCCTGAAGTCCAGGGTAGTGAGTTTGCTGTGTGCCTTCCTCGCCACCCTAAGGATCTTGAACTCCACCATTTCATGGTCATTGAATCCCAGGCTGCCCTCAAGCTTCACATTCCTCCCGTCCCTGCGCTCCCTTTAATCCTGACCCACAAGCTCTCAGTCAGCTCCTCATCCATCTCACCAGAAGATCCAGTCTCTTCCTCATCTCCCTGATGCTGTAGAGGCTGCCAGCCTCCTGTAGCAGCTCTTACCTGTTGACACAAATCCTCTACCAGTACACACCTCCTTTAGGCAAAGAGGCAAACTCCCATTTCCCAGCCTCAGCAAGAGGTCCCAGGTACTCCCTACACTCCTTGAGACCTACAGAGCTGCATCCTTCCATCAGGAGCTCAATCTGATTTGAGGTCTCTGATGTGTCTTCAATATTTCTCTTAGGTCTCCTTCCCACTCAATTGTTCCTCTGTCTTCTTCCATTCTTGGATTGACTTTCTAAATGCCACACTGGCAAGGTGTAATTGGCAGATAGATAGAAATCTTTTTTTATGTATATACCCCACAAACAACTATTAGAGTAATGGCAACAGATAGCATTTGTTATGTGGTTTGTGAAAAGTGACACCGATTTCACATTGTTGGCCTTTTTGTATTTTAGTCTTTAAGATCCCATCCTCTTGGGTCACATAAATACAAGATACTAGTGTCTTCTTTAGAATCAGTCTACAGTCAACTTTTTGATGGTAGATATGGTCCACTATGTATTTTGAATTCTTTCCAGGAGTGTATATACTGAAGGCTATTTGTCTATCAGTTCCTATTAATGCCGCTTGTGCATTCAACTAACATCCCAGGAGTCAAGAAATCACTTGGCTTCTCATGCCAGTTGAGTAGCTGTTCTGCTGGCATCTATGCTCAAATATGCAAGAGAACAAAAGACGTAACTTAGCAATACAGTAGTTTCCATGTGTGGTTGGGTTAGTTTGCAGCCCTCGTAAATGCACTAAATCGCCACTGTACAGATAGCTAATATAAGCTCTGTGGAGAACTCATATATGTAAGGATCTAAGTGGGACAGAGGTTTTGAGTACAAGTCTCTAGAGAAGTGAATGATATCTTTGGCGCTTAACCAGATTATACAATCTTCGGAGGAAAGGGAGGGGAATATAATAATGATCAAGTGGGAGGGGGATAAATAACTAATACATCAAAGAAAACATTATTATTATTATTATTGTTGGTGTATTGTTACTGATGATGATGATGTAATAATTGCTGAAATAAAAATAAATATTACCTCATGAATTCCAAAGTGAGCATAGGAATCAAAGTAATAATCCCTGGATGTCATCTCTTCCGGATTGATGAGCTTTGCCATCTTGCCTCGGCCCGGGCAGCTTGGTTGCAATGGGACATGTATGACAGGTTGAACTGGCTTTGGAACAACAGGAGGCTGAGGAGGCTGGGATGGGATGGGGCAAACCTAGGAGAACATGGAATATTGTGAAGAAGTGTCATTAAAATAAAACATTTCTCTCAGTGTCTAGCATAGTGAAAGTGTAACTAGCTAGGAGATAGTAAGACCAAAGACAGCTGGGTTATCATAAGTCAAATTTAGGGTGCCTTCTGTTCCTGGCTCTTTATTTGCTGTCTTGGAAAATTTCCTTAATGGCTTTTTCCTTGCAGATACCTACTTCAGTGCAAAGTAATGGCAAATTATTTATGTTGGCTGAAGTGGGTGACTCAAAACATTGACGCAAGGCAAGAGCTAGGTTTTCTCCTTTAGTGTCTTTCTGTCAAACTGCCCCAGATTTGTGAAAGCTAAAATGTAATAAATAAATAGTTCCCCTGCAAAGAAGAACTTAAAAGCAAAGGATTTTTAACACAGTGTTGCCAACAAGAAGGACAGGATTCACAATCGATTCTTCACTGTCAGGTAATGTATCTGGCTGTATCAATGAGGTACATCTGACAATGCTCACAATATCTGAAAGTCTCTCAGCATGTCCAGAAAGCACTGTAGGGAGCTGTGTGGGATATGTGATCTCTTAATTTAGTTTCCTGTTGTTGGGAGATGCAGGAGTTATGTGTTACCAACACCCTGTGGCCCAATGCACTTAATTTTCCTTATGTATTCTCTCTCCAACACCAAAATTTCAATAGAGCCAGAATGCTCACACCCCCTTGACTCAGATTTGACACCTGTAGCATTCAATGTTTCACAAACATGAGACACAGGCCATGGTCTGACCTATAAGTACATCTACATCCTTCATCCTTAACATAAAGGAAAATGCTGAAAACTGAGAAAGAATGAGCAAGACATGTGCACTAAGTCAAATTATTGGTCAACAGCTTCATATATTAAGAAGGTCAATACTACTTAAAATATGTCACCTCCTCTTGTACTTTTTTTTTTTAATTTTCAGATTTAGTAGTTTCCCAGTGGGGACCAGATTTGCCTGACCCTCTCCTAGATACTTTCATAAAGTTCACTCTATCTTTTATAGCTTGATACTGCGAGATATCAGTCCCTTGTACTCTCTCTGAATAGCATCAATTAGCCTAGTTTAGTTTACTTCAATGTAAAAAAAAAAAAAAACCAACACATTTTCCCTTTGTTCATGTGAAGATTTAAATGTGTCATCTTTTGATGGTTTCTTTGGTCCATCTGTGAAAAATTAATACTAGTGGTTTATGTTCCTGTAACACCTTTCATCCTCAAATATCTGGAAGTGCTTTATTTACACATCTTTTCTATTTCTGCTGCTTTTGACTTTATCACCTCACCCAGTTCACTTCACACCCAGAATACAATTCTTCCCAGTTTTGGATTTGTACTTGTGTCCTGTCTAGTTTTAAAATGTCCATTTGCAGTCATTTTGTTTAAGAAACTATTTCATTGTCTGTTCATTGCAAGCAACACCTTGACAGCTTGTTCTGTCAAGGTGTTGCTTGTAATATTCAGTCCTTCAAAATTAAATCCTGATACTTTTAATTACTTCCTTGAGGTTATATACTGACATTTTTCTCCAATGATGTACACACTATCAATTTTTTGCTGTTACCTTACCCTGTAGTCATTTGTGTATTTGTTTGCTGGATTACAAAGACTTTAACTATGGATGTTCAGAATTTTGTTTAATATGAACTTTGTAAGATCTTACACTTCTAAATCTTGTCCTCCACATAATTTTACAAGCAAAATATGTAAATATAACAGTCACTGAACTCTTCATTCTGTAGTCAGTCTTAGGTAAGAAGGTCTCCAGATGCAAGATCACAAGCAATTGCTCAAAAGCTACCTACTGGAGAGAAGATCTGACAGTTTTTGTAAATTAAACCAAAGAGGGATTAGTATTTCTATCGCTGACAAACTAAACTCAGATGTGGTTTGCTACATTTATACATTTTGCATTTTCTACAGGAAAAGAGACTAGTCTTGAAGGTGAATCTTCTCTCTTGGTCCCAGGCAGTATCAGTTCTGTTCCTGGCTGCATGGAATTTGTCTGGACAGGATTATGAGAACAAGGCTTATTCTTATTATCGGCAACAGAGGCACAGGATGCCTGAGACCAAGCCCGCACTGGTGATTTCTGGCAGCCCAAGGTCGCAAGTGGTACAACGGCGCAATGCCCAAAGAGATCCACCGATAACCTGGGGAGACGGAGGGATCCACTGGGCTGGTGAGTACTCCTGCCCTTTGCAGTTTATGTGCACTGTTTGAGAGGACTGTCAGTCTCACATGTAGACGCTCTGGTGCAGCAAGCCTGGGCTAATTGCCCATGAGCTTCTGGCAAGACTGGGCTAATTACCTGTGAGCCCTGCCTTGGAGGACTGGCAAGACTGGCCTGGTTATCTGTGAGCCCTCCCCAGGGGACTGAGTGGGGAAGTCAAGGTTGAGTGGGAGCAGCCGCTGGAAGAAAATGGGAAGTAGCCAGTCCAAGATTCTTCCCTGCTTCCCCTTGGGATGCATCCTTAAGAATTGGTCTAAGTTCGGGGATGACCATTTGACAAAAAGTAAAATGAAGCATTACAGTAACCAATGGTAGACCCAATACAAATTACATGATGGTGAACAATGGCCAGAAAATGGATCCTTAAATTATAATACAATTTTGCAATTGATGTTGTTTTGTAAACACCAGGGAAATGGGATGAATTTTTATACGTTGAAGAGTTTATGTCACAATATCGGGATCAGAAAACTCAAGTTTACTATGGGTCAAAAATTAACTGTATGATGCTGTGTGTTGAACTTAAAGGGGAGTCTAATAGGCCTCCAAAAAGTTATCTTGGTTCAGAATGAGAGGATGTCCAATTACTGTTACCCTCAGCCCCCCTACGCATAATTCGCCCTCAGGGAGCTCATCTGTAAACCAGGTGTCACCAGAACAGGGAAGTGCTCCTGTCGCCGCTGTAAAGGAAACACAGGGCATATCCCTAAGTTCGGGGCTACATCATCTCCCCACAATTTGGCTGATTCGATTGGGGAAAGTATAAATTCTAGTCCAATTGCCCATCACACTAGATGACAAATAAGACCAAGAGTCCAGGCTCCACTACAACAAGCGCTGGAGACAAGAGAGGAGCCTGTCTTCATCCATGTGCCATTTACTACATCATATTTGTTGAACTGGAAACAGTCAGTTGAGCCTTACAGAGACAATCCCTTGGGAATGCATCAGTTGCTTGAAACTATTCTGATAACCCCTAATCCTAACTGGGGGGGACATGCAGGCTTTACTAAACACTCTTCTGACCGCAGATGAAACAATGGTCCTAGAAAAGTGCAGGAGGAGGTGAGATGGAGATTCCCCTGGGATGAAGTGGAAGAAGTAATACGAACTAGAAGAGAACCTGAGTGGGATCGAAACATTGGTCATGATGCAGCTTTGTTGAAACAATACCAGCAGATGATTTTGCATGGTATCCTACACGGGGTACCAAAATTAAAAAACCTATCTAAATTATATGAGGCTTGTCAGGGTCCCAACGAGAGTCCATCAGCCTTTTATGAGCATTTCTGTGAAACAGTGAGAAAATGGACAGAAATGGATGCGGATGATGAGGCAAATAAGAAAATGTTTAACATGCTGTTCATAAGACAATCAGCTCCAGACATTAGGAAAAAGCTGCAGAAGGTGGATGGAGCAGGAGGAATGTTGGCAAATTAATTGAGATAGCATATAAAGTAAACAGCAACCAGGAAGCATGTAAAGAGAAGGAAAAACAGAAGATAAAGTTGCAGGCATTGCTTCTGGCAGCAGCTATTGCAGAAGAAAGAGGTAAAGGCCCTAATGTCAGCCCTGGCTCTGGGACTGCCAAATATGGAAAAACCCTTCCAACTTTTTGTGCATGAGTGAAGGGGGGTGGTTGCAGGAATAACGACACAGATGTTGGGAAGCTGGAAAAGACCAGTAGCCTACTTTTCTAAACAGCTTGATAAAACTAGTAAAGGATGGCCGGCACACCTGAGAGCGGTGGCAGCTACAGCATTACTGGTCCAGGAAGCAAGGAAGCTAACCCTGGAGAAGCCCCTGATGGTCTTCGTGACACATGCATTATTAACTGTGATGGAAGCCAAAGGAAACTGCTGGCTATCCCCAAGTCGAATGGCAAAGTACCAAGCTATTTTAATAGACCAGGGGTACATAAAACTGTCACTGACTAATGCACTGAACCCAACTCTTCTCCCAGACGAAGAAGCAGAGGAAATCCAACATGACTGTGTGAACACTATTGAACATACATACGCCGGCTGAGCTGATTTAAAAGACGAGCCGATACCCAATGCAGATCTTGAATATTTCACTGATGGCAGCAGCTTTATGGATAACAGAAAGCGTAGAGCTGGATATGCCGTAGTAACACTCTGGGACAGGGTGGAAGCAAAGCCATTTTCTCCAATACCTTGGCACAGAAGGCTGAACAGACTCCAAGTATGCCTTTGGAATCTTACATGCCCATGGAGCTATCTGGAAAGAGAGAGGACTATTGACAACAAGTAGGGGACCAGTCAAACACGGCCCAGAAATCTTACGATTATTAGAAGCAGCACAGAAGCCTAAAGCTGTAGCCGTAATGCACTGCAAGGCTCACCAAAGGGGAGATCAAGATATAATTAAAGGCAACAGAAGGGCAGATTTCATGGCAAAAGAAGCGGCAAGAAAAGCATCAGAAAACTTTCAGGGAGCTTTGATCCCTCAAGCAAAAATTCCACTTGAACCACCAAACTATACTATAAAGGAAGTCCAACTGGCAGAAAAATTGAAATGTAAGAAACAAGAAGATGAATGGTGGAGGACTCCTAACGAACAAATTCTAATGACAAAACCAAGGACTGAACAGCTGATGAAAGACCTGCACAAAATGACGCACTTTGGTGCAGATGCCATGGTAAATAGTGTGAGATGCTTTGCAATAGGACCCAAGATGCAAACCATGCCTGATTGGGCAGTGCGAAGATGTCCTGTGTGCTGTACAAATAACCCCAAAATACAACCAAAACCACCACCAAGGGAAACAAAGAGGGGAATAAAGCCTGGAGAATACTGGCAAATAGACTTCTCAGAATTGCCAAGAAAAGGATTCTATTGCTACCTATTGGTAATAGTAGATGCTTTTACTGGATGGTCAGAAGCTTTTCCGTGTTGAACCAACAAAGCTAGGGAAGTTGTAAAAGTCCTGCTTAATGAGATAATTCCTCAGTTTGTAATTCCTGAAGGACTTTCCTCAGATAATGGGCTGCATTTTGTATCGGAAATAGTCCAAGAGGTAGTGAAGGCCTTGAAGATTAAATGGGATTTGCACACAACATGGAGACCACAGTCAAAAGTGGACAAGTGAAAAGAATGCATCAGACACTAAAAAACCAATTGGCCAAAAATTGTCAGGAAACTCAATTAAAATGGCCAGAAGCACTGCCAATAGTGCTATAAAGGATCAGGATGGCCCCTAGGGCCAGGGAAGGTATTAGCCTATTTGAATTCCTATATGGTAAACCATATCCCATGAACAAAATGGTGACAGAAGGGAGTCAAATGCATGTAAAAGGGGAAAATTGGGTCAGCCAACATTTGCTGTCCTCATCTGCTGTGTTATGCTCTCTTCACAGATACATCCAGGAATGGCTGCCAATTCCATTGGATGTTCCTGTGCACCCATTCCAACGGGGACATCAAGGGTTGATCCAGACCTGGAAAGATGAACCCCTAAAGGAGAAGAAGTGTCCATATGTTGTTTTATTAAACACGTACAGCAGTGAAGGTAGAAGGAATCAAACTGTGGATCCATTACACCCAAGTGAAGGCTGCACCAGAAGAGGACCAGAGCACCTCACCGGAAGCAGGTGCAGAGGAGACTCCATGGCGAGTAGAACCCATCCAAGAACTAAAACACCTTTTCCGGAAACAAAAATGAAAAACTTGTATCTGCTACTAATCATAGGACTGGGTAATAATTACACAAATGCACTGCTCACCCATAAGTGGGATAGGAGCGAAAACATTTGGAGTAGTCTGGCTAGAAAGATAATGAATACCACCAGCTTTTGTCTACCAGGAGGAGCATCAGTAGATGTGTTCACTTCCTGTACAATAGGGATACCTACACCTCTGAAAGTATTACAGAACTATACCTTATTGAAGAATATAATGAATCTGACTAACACATTTGCCCACATATATACCTGAGGCAGTAACACAAGACATACAGATAGAGGTATGATAAAAGTTAGAGGAACACTCGCAGCAGAAAGATGTATGAAATTTATAGGTTGTATGGGAAAATGTAAAAATTTCACCCATTCTTTGCCCCACATAAAGTGTAATACAATAGAGGAACAATCCTTTGCATATTCAAATACTAAACTACCTTTAGGATGATTCCTGCTATGTGGCCATAAAGCCCATACCTATATCCCAGCAAATGTCACAGGTGGCCCTTGCACAATAAGCAGGTTAACTACACTTATGCCCTCCAAAGAAGATTTAACTGATGGCCCAGAGAAAGAAATTCACAGAAAGAGAAGAGAAGCAATCCAGCTATCTCCAAACTGTAAATCACAAATAACTCTTTACAACTCATCAGAAATAGACACAGCTGCCTTCTTTACACCAGGGATAGGTGTAGCTATGAATTATCACATGATTAAGTGTCTCACTTGTGCAATGGTAAAAAGTATAAACCTTACTTCACAAGCATTGGCAGCCTTGAGTGAGGAGGTGGCCCAGCTATGGGAAGCTACCCTCAAGAACAGGGCAGCCATAGATTACCTCCTGTTGAGACATAATAATGGATGAGAGCAATTCAAAGGGATGTGCTGTTTTAATTTATCAGGTAACTCACAGCTAATTGAGGAAAAGATCGAACAGCTACAAACATTAGTTTCAGAGTTTAAACAAAACACTGGGGTGATTACCAAATTTTGTCTGGTTAAAGCAATTGTCCATGATTATATTTTCACTTGCCACAATGATAGCATGCTGCTGCGTGTTACAATGGCTACCTGTGTGCCTGAAATTTAGTAAAAACCTATGTCACAAGCCCCAACCCACCATGATTGTAGGAAGTGATAACATGGAATATTTTCTGAAGTGTGCAATTATGAAAGGAGGTGAGAACTATGGAACCTCCAAGTGAGGTCCATAGTCTCAAAGGGGTGAAAAATTGTGCTCCTCAGGGTGGAAAATTGGAAAAAGATAACCCAGGAATGACAAGTATGAGCAAATGGCAATCAAGCCACTTCCACATCAGGTGATGCTCTGAACTTTCTACATAGTGTCTGAAATGCCAGATCAACCTGTCACATAGACAAACTTGTCCATTTATTATCATCAGGAAATTCACTGATTCCTTTACAGAGTACGTTACAAGTGCTACATGTTATCCCTAAGGTAACGGTGGTAGTAAAACATATTGTGAAAACACTGAGGCATGTTCTGAAATACGAGGCTCTATTGTTAGCTTTAGAATAAAGCGTCTGTCCAGAACTGAGACTGAGAAGTTATACAAGGAACTTGATTATACACTAAGTGTGCAAATCCTCAAAAAGTCAAAGTGAAAGATGCAAGCAGGTCTTCAGTATGATAAAGGCATGGTTGGCATATTCAGGCTGCAGCAGAAATACCACCAAGTAGTGAGAAGGAATGCAAAGATAAAAAGGTTTGCAAATCTGTTACTTGTTTGAAAGTTGAAAAATAATTTAGATATCTAAACGCAAATACAAGATAGGAACTGTGATACATTTGTAGATCTGACCCAGGGTACTATATACTGTCTAGATTCTTAATGGGGACTATCTGTTGGGGAAAAGCCAGAATCTTCTAAGAGACAGGTCACAAATTAAGCAAGTGAATTTCCAGTTGGGTATAGGGAAATAATTCTTCCCCCTAATAGAGGTTAAAAACTGAACCTGCTTAGAGGGTCTGTGGGGTCTCCAACCCTGTAGATTGCAAAACTCAGATGGAGAAAGTCCTTAGCAGCCTGATCTAGCTTTAAAGTTATCTTTTATCTGAGCAGGATGATGTTCTAGATGACCTCCAGAGGTCCCTTCCACCAAAATTATTCTATGACAGTAAGACATGGACAGTTATATTTGTATTATGCAGGAGATACAGGTGGCAATGGCAGGATAAACTTATAAACCTGAGCCTAGTGTAGATTATGGGGTGGGTTATAAATTTGGGTTTATAGATTTGTACACACAATCGGAACAGAACCTGTTTTAATGAGATTAAAGAATGCACACTCTAAGAAGAACACAAGGACATGGCACTATGTAATGAAAAGCTTTTGAAGCTCCATGTAACAGAATTGGACTGAAATGATAGGAAATGAGAACACAGAATGTATGGACGGGAGTTATGTTCAGGATTTGTAGCATTTATAAGTGTCTGTGCACTTCTAGACCATTCTGTGTGCCAGTGCAGGTAATAAAAATGCTCTTCACCTAACCTGCCCTCTTGACTGCTTACTGCACATTACAGTGCAGCGGGGTACAGCAGCAAAAAAACAGGTGACAAATTGTGATTATGGATGAATTGAAGTTGTGTTCGTTTTTATAAAGATGGAGACTTTGAAATGCATGTAGAGAAAGTCCAGTGCAAGGCATGAACAGTCCTAGCTCACAGAATCACAGAATCACAGGATGTTAGAGATCATCTAGTCCAATCCCCCTGCTGCAGCAGGAACACCTAGATCAGATCACACAGGAACGCATCCAGGCGGGCTTTGAATGTCTCCAGAGAAGGAGACTCCACAACCTCTCTGGGCAGCCTGTTCCAGTGCTCTGTCACCCTCACCGTGAAGAAGTTTTTTCTCATATTCAAGTGGAACCTCCTATGTTCCAGCTTGAACCCATTGCCCCTTGTCCTATCACTAGATGTCACAGAGAAGAGCCTGGCTCCATCCTCCTGACACTCACCCTTTACATGTTTATAAACATTCATTAGGTCACCCCTCAGTCTCCTCTTTTCCAGGCTAAAGAGACCCAGCTCCCTCAGCCTTTCCTCAGCAGGGAGATGCTCCATTCCCTTCATCATCTTTGTGGCTCTGCGCTGGACTCTCTCCAGCAGTTCCCTGTCCCTCCTGAACTGAGGGGCCCAGAACCAGACACAATATTCCAAATAATAGTCCAGATGCAGTCTCACCAGGGCAGAGTAGAGGGGGATGAGAACCTCTCTCGACCTACTGACCACCCCCCTTCTGATACACCCCAGGATGCCATTGGCCTTCTTGGCCACGAGGGCACAGTGCTGCCTCATGGTCATCCGGCCATCCACCAGGACCCCCAGGTCCCTCTCCC
>NW_010133410.1:1172-1425 GCF_000699245.1 Pterocles gutturalis | reverse complement strand
CTGTCCCCAGCCGAGCCCTGCGGTGGGGGGCTGCCCCCCAAAGCTGCGGCTCCACGTAGCACAGGTTGCCCTAATCCCATTAGGGCCCCACCCCGGCTGATTATGTGCATCTACCACCCATAAGCCGACTGAGCGGATATGATCGCACATCCCCTAAGAAGGTCACATGTCACCTTAGACCGGATCAGCTTATTACACGCGGCTTGCTTTTTTTTTTTTCCCCGCCTTGCTTTTTCAAACCAAACTCGCTCCA
>NW_010133410.1:852-1054 GCF_000699245.1 Pterocles gutturalis | reverse complement strand
AGCGCGGTGTGGCTGGGGAAGGTGCGGTGGCACTCGCTGCAGATGTAGCTGCGCACCCCGGCGTGCACCTCCATGTGCTGCTGCAGCGCGCTCTGCGTCTGGAACCGCTTCCCGCACAGCAAGCAGAACACCGCCATGTCTGAACCTGTGGAGAGCAGACACACACCAATCAGGCACCCTGGCCCACCGGACCCCCATCCCA
>NW_010133410.1:391-737 GCF_000699245.1 Pterocles gutturalis | reverse complement strand
GGAGGGATGCTCCAGCCACAGGGATGCTCTGGCACCGGGGTGATGCTCCAGCAGCGGTGGTACCCCAGGAGCCACATGGTTCTGGGGGTCCTGCAGTTGGACCCCAGCCACCCCTGGCCCCCCAGGGGGATGCTGGAGGAGGGCGGGGGGCTTTTATAGCATTGGAGGCAGCTGGAAGCCCCAGCCCCATGATGGGTGGATGCTGTGGGGTGATCACTGCAGCCCCCCGCAACTGCAAGAGGTGCTGAGCTCAGGGCTCTCCATGCCCAGGGGACCCCAGGAAACACCCCATCAAGCTCCCCCCCGGCATGCACCCAACCCTGCGGTCCCCAGCCGTAAGGCAAAG
>NW_010133410.1:0-346 GCF_000699245.1 Pterocles gutturalis | reverse complement strand
CAACAGCAGGAAAAAACCCCCGACCCCGGATACTCCCACACCGTCAGTAAAAATACCAGACCGCGGCGTTATTAAACAATTTGTTTTCATTTATGCATAGCTGATTGTTCGGAACCTGAGAGTCAGTGCAAATTGCGTTAGGCGGGGAGATTAAGCAAATAAAGGCGAGCTTTTTGGAGGCATTAAAATGTGAGCGCTATGGAAATAAAATTATCGAGGAAATTGTATTAGCAATTCATTAGCGGCAGCAAGATGTTCAAGGTAACCACCGGCTCTGCGCTGCCTTTAGGAACGGTGGGGCGGGGGGCGGGAGGGGACCCGCTGGGGGGGGGCCAGTGGGGGCCCG
>NW_010133409.1:0-34534 GCF_000699245.1 Pterocles gutturalis | reverse complement strand
ACCATGAAATTAAGTTTTGCAGATTTATATATATATAGATATTATTTTTTCTCCCCTCCTGTATCCTTGCGGCTTTATTTGGGTGGTTTTTAGACTTACTGGTTGTGGGAAAAGGCTCAACGGTTTTAATCTGTTTGTTCCCCTCCCTGCAAAGGAAAATGCAGCTTTTGCTGCTCCTCAGGCTCGGACAGGAACTGATTTTTCGGCTGACGGATCTCATTACTTTCCCCCTTCCGTGGGTCGTTGTGTTTTGCTTTGACAGTGGAACTCTCGAGCTCCCCGCTGGCGCATCCTCAGCGAGTTACTGAGCGATGGCTTTGAAATGTCTTTGGAAACCATACTAGTGTGGCTCCTCGTCAAGAGATCGGATGATTTTGTAGGAGAAAGCATGCAAGGAGATTTTTCGAAGTGGGCAGATGAGTAGGAATCAGATCGCTTGGTAACTACACATTACATTCCATTTCACCAAGTGAAAATGACTCCAGCAGTGCTTCTTGCAGGCACCGTTTGGAAAGCTGCCTTCCAAGTGCCCTGCAGTCAGCTCCTCACTCGTAGCTCTTCCTGAGAGCTGTTCGTGTTCATTATTCATTCAAATGTAAGCCTAAAATTTTCATCTTGCGTGTAGAGTACCAAAATAAAAAAACCCCCAAACCTATCAAGTAAAAGGAAAAAAAAAAATAAATGAAACAAACCTGTATGTTTTAGGAAACATACTCAGTTACTGCTGTTACAATAACTAATAGGGAGATGCTTAGGTGTACATGGGGGGGTGTCTGTATTTTTAACCTTGCTTTCTTTGTGTAATTTGTGACATTTAATTTCCTACTGGCTGGCAGTTAGGCCTTACAAACAGGAGAATTTTTCAGGCAGGAAAGGGAGGGGGGAAGAACATTTACAGCCACAAAACATCGGGGTTCCCTTGCAATGCCTGCATCAAATCTTTTAAACTCGGAACTGGCTGTGTTGTCTAACTCCCTCTTCTGTCTGTCAGTCTGTCTGTTTGCCCTCCTTCTGCCAATCAGAAAGGATTTAGAATTTTTTTAGGGGCATCTGTTTTTACCTGCTCAGTGGAACGTTAGTCTTGCATTAGGGGCTTTTTGGTGAAGAGTCAAATCAGAAATGGATGCACACACTGAAACTGAAAACTCCCGTAAATCACTAGGGCGGGGAAAATCAGAGTTTGCTTCTTATTCCGGAAGTGTTCTAAAACTGTACGTTAAGTGCACCAGCGTTATTTTATGGCTTTGGGGAAGCCTGGATACCTGTGTGGCATAAAGCTGCCGGAGTGACGGTGCTCAGCACAACCCCAGGACGAGCAGCAGCACCTCAGACAGGAAAAGCCGCGAGTTGGCTTCATTTTAGGAAACTTACAGGAATATGTAAGCTATGGTGTGATATATATATATATTTTTTTTTTCTGTTTTTCTCTGTGTCTGCATCAGAGAACTTGCCTGTCTCTTTTCAGCTGTAACAGGAAAACATGCTGGTAAAGACACCAGTTATGTTTATTTTTGTGTACTGCAGTACCTGCAGTTCCTGCCCTTAGTCATTGTCCTCAGTCTTTGGAATAAGCTGGTACAGAAATGTTTTCAAGGTGTTTTTTTTCCTGCTTTTCCAGGATAAACCTGGTAATGAACAAAGGATGTTTTTACCATTTGCTTTAATGCTGTCATGGTCTGACGTCAGCACCTTCCCGACTTTGCTCAATCAGTGCTTTTCTCATGTATTTTGTTGGTAAACAGATGGAAATTAAACTATTGTGCAGGATTAAATCAGCTTCCTTTTATACAGTAGCGTAATAGTTGTACACCCTAGCTGTTTCAAATGAATAATTTCTGCCTGTTGAAGTGTTTCATACTAATTTCAGTTGTTCTTTTCCAATGGATTTTGATTGAATTCAGCCACCTTGTACCCCAGTATAATTAGTTTATGCTTATAAAATAATTTTTGATGTTTAATTCCAGTTTGCTTAAAATATGGTGCATCTTTGTGGATCTTTTAGATGTTTTTCATGTCTTGCAGTGAAACCGGGCGTTTTGGATGATGGTGGTGCCGGGAGGCGCCCCGGTCATACAGCAGGATCATGCTCTGGAGCCGGACTTAGGACGAGACTCAACGGAGAACTCTGCCATGGGCCCTGACATGGAGCCAGCGTCCGAGGAGGTTGGCCCAGAGCTGGAGGAGTTGCGAAAGCTGCCGGAGCTGGTGAGGAGACTGGAGATCGAGAATCAGCACCTGAGAATGAAGAGTAGCAGGAGCATGCTTGGGACAAACACGCAGAGCGAGATCCGTCCTGGCGTGGATAATCACGACTCTGGCCTTAACGGGATGGAAATTCGTAACAGCATCAATGCGATAACAGAGAAGCAAGAATTGCAAATAATGGCAGATCTGCACACCCAGTTAAGCAAAATGAGAAAAGAGGAAGGAGAGAACAACTGCTTAAAAAAAGACATAGGTGCCCCAATGCAATATAGTTGTAACAGTGCCACTGAGGAATTGTCTTCCAGCACGGGTAAGGCGGAAATGAAGACCGATGAGAACATCAGATGTTCTTCACATATGGATACACGTCATAGCACGGAGCTTATGGGGAACTTGGTCGTGGCAGGTATTGATTCCTCAGTTAAAATAAATGAACAAAATCCCAGTGAAAAATGTGGAGATCTAGGAAATCTTTCCAATAACACGGATCTGGATGAAGTGAAAGTGTTAGAACTTGAAAGTTGCAATGAAGAAGAAGATAGCTGGTATGTATTCAGAGCTTTGGCAATATGTGGGACTTGGGCTGCTGCGGGTGGGAGTTTCTGTGTTTAGGTGTGCAGTCATTGTGGAGGGTATGAAGTGGTTCCTCTACAGTGCCTTAATTTTTAGCAGCAAGAATGCAGTTCTCATTATCAGCAGTTCTTCAATTTGAGACCATTGTGCCAGAGCATCATTATTTTATTAAAAAAAAAAAAAAAAAAAAAAAAAGGTTTAACTACGTGGATTGTCTTTTCCCCTTTATTCCTGATGCTGCTGTGGCAAGCACAGAAAACTTCCTTTCCCTGTGAGTTTGTTTATATATAATCCACACAGAGGATTTAACCTTTCTACATAACTGTCAAATACTGTATTTAAATAAGTTTGGGGTTGTTTTAAACACAAACTGAGACCTTAGACCATCTGGAATTTGTGGCTTTTGCTAGCATTGAAGGAGACAAACCATTTCCATTTCCTGAATGCTGTTCCTTTGCAGTTAACCTGTTTCTTTTGTTTAGAGACAAGAACTGGAACAGCTCAGTGATGTAATCCTCAACTGACCTTACTGTGCAGGGCTCTCCACCAGCAGCCTTGTTTAGAACTTGTTTTATAAATCAGCAGATTCATTTCCCTTGCCCTTCCAAAGCTAGTTAAGGTTCGAGGCTAATTGCAGCTCATGCAGTAGCTGGGACTTGAGATGTTACCCAGAGTTCCTAATTGTAAGACTTTGTGGGGTAGCCTCAGGGATCAGCAAATTGTGTTTCGGAACTGTGTAGCGGGACATTAATCTGGCAGCAGAGACAGCGTTGCAGAACAGTTGCTGAATACAAAACAAATCTTAAACTACAAAAATTCTCTGGCCGTTACAAGTGAAGGAAAACTTTGGTTTGTTAACGGAATGGAGCTCAATAACGTAATGATGTCAGCTCATTAAAGTCTAGATTCAAGGCTAGATTAAAAACATGAAATTTTTTTTTCTTTTCAAGCTTTCTTTTAAAACCCAACTACTGGTTCTAAATTAATCACTGAAACTCTTTAGCATACCTAACCAGCATTTTGAGCAGATTTCTACCTTTTTGGTAATATAATTAACAAGTTGAATTTGGAAGACAGGCTTCATTATTTCCATGCTAATGAAAACCACCAGTTTTATATTCATGTTTATATAGCCTGTGACATGAGAGATTCTTCAAACTGTGTTGACTTGGTAAAGAAACCAGAGCGAGTCTGAGATCTACACAGGCAGTGAGTGCTGTCCGGTGCACCGGGAGAGGGTCTGCGCCCAGGGGCTCGGTTTATTAACCCTCCCTTGAGTTGGTGGCTCAAGGCTGTTCTTTAACAGGTACCCTGCTCTCTAGACCTTGCAGGATCTTCCTGGTTTTGATACCTCCATTTTCTTGTCAAATTCGGTTAATATAGGCTAACAGATTAACAAGAGGTGCCGCAAGGAGCTTCAGTAAAGGTGGTATTATGGAGCTCTTGTGCAATTTTTATGATCATAAATTACTTTTGATTGTGTTGCATTGCTTCCGTCTGTTTTGTTCTCCTCTTGTCAAGTAAACCCAGTAAAACAAGAAGCTGTTTGTACGATGGCTTCTTCCTGAGCTCTTCAGCTAAACTGAAATTGGGGAACGAGTAACGTATGTCCAGCCAGTAGTGCGTGGCTGTGCTTGCTGACAGCGATCCCAAATCCTCTTCATAAGCATGTCTCGCGTACTGTGTGTGCAGGTATTGGTGCATTCCTGTCAGCAAAAACCAGAAAACAGTGCTGGGGAGGGGGAAGGCTTTTTAGAAAAAAAACAAACAGAAAACCCCTAATGCTGTGTGGATTTAGGATCAGCTTTAATGAGGTGGCTTTGCTGACTGGGGGAGTTTTGTACTGCAGTGGATCAGTCAAAGCCAATAGCTTGCTATACTGTTATACTTGCAGTCCTTTTTGTAATACTATACCGTAAGAAAAATTAATATTATACCAAAAAAATCCATAGCTAATATTGGAACACATCATGTGTACTTTGATGCTTCCGATTTTTACTGATTTCTGAGAAGTTTGTTTTTTCCTGTCACTGCTGAGTTGATAAATTTTACCAGGAAGGAGTGGGTCTGAGGATTTGTTCCTGTTCTCTGCAGGTGCAGGTGCAGTCCCAGTGTCTGCACTGTTTCAAAATGATTTGTTTTATTCCGATGAAACTTGCAAACCTTTCTGTGCAGCTTCCCTTGGCTTTGGGAAGATCTGTGTGGGCTAATGTTTTGTTTTTAAAAATAAACATTGCAATGGCAGACCTCCTGTGAAACACGAGGCACTGCATCACCCGCGGTACCTGTAACCCTGCCCTCCTTCGGGGTCTGTCCCTTGACTTCCTCTCTTGGTCACTTTCTCAAGTAGCTGTTCAAAATTGTAAATATCCCCAAGACCCAATCAAGCACAAGGTGGCTTTCTGTGCTGTTGAGTTCACCGGGATGTTAACTTCGACTTCCTTCCCTGTGCTTCAGCGCCGTTACCCCTATGGAAGGGAACAAACCAGATACGCTTGCACCGTGTTTGTCTTCCGTAGCGTTTGTCATTCTGGGGTACTCCTGATACACAAGAATTCAGTTCTGTGTTTGTGTGCACTTAGTTTATCATTCTTCGTGCAGTGATTTGTGTTCAGCACTTGCTGCATGTTCCCATGCTGCCTGCCTGGTGTTTTGCCAATTGCCGGTTATTTTTCCTGGTAAGACTTGGGAGAGATAATTTTGACTGCGATTTATGATGAAATTATTCAAATTCCAACCCCCTCTGAACTATAAAGAGTTCTTATTAATGTGTCCTTGGATGAAGGAGGGAAAGAAATGGCAGAAGGGAAAAGCCTTAAACTTTTTCCAGACTCTTTCTCCTTTTTACTGGATTAGACTGTTTTTGCCTCCGTCTCCAGGACCGAACTCTCTGTCCGTGCCTCAAAAAACAAAACCCCCCAAACAAAACACACCGTAACACTCAAGCAAATCCGTGTGACAAACATTTTCTTTACATTTCTTTTAAATAGTGGAGTTTCTTTTAGAAGAATATCTAAAATATATGGGTGTGCATGTGAAAGTACAGGTATACTCAGCCTAACGTGGTTCTGGTTTTTTGGGGGGGGTGAAGAGGAGAAGGAACCTTGTGTCACTCAGATAAATCTCTGTCTTGCTGCTGCATCCACCCCTTGCCCTGTTTTCATTCCCAAAAGCCTGTCTTTCAACTGGAAATATTTTGTGCTGCCTCCGCCTTAGTGTTGTGCTCTCTCCCTGAATCCAAGAGTTCAACGCAGCAAGGAGGTGCCCGTGAAATAGTCTTTGTAGGAAGAAGGAGCATGGTTTGCTCAAATAAATTACTGTTTAGGAGTTTCCTGGGAGTGTATGCTTTCAGCCTTAGCCCTGCGTCCAGTGGCCTTCTACATTAACATCTCAAGGCATTTAATTCAACACATCGCAGATATCGTCGTTGTTGGCTGGTTGTACCACCTGAGACGGGAACAGATGTTCATCCACCAAGTGAGGACGTGCTTCTGCACAAAATTCAGGTGTTATACCAATATAGCATCATGAAGAATATGGCACCTTGTGCCTCTGGTTTAGAGGAGAGCTTTATCTACATCAATTTGTGTGTTTCCACAGGCCATGCAGTAGTTTGTGATCTTTCCTTGCTGCCAAGACTCTGCATGACTTAGAAACAGTAATTTGCAAGGTCTTGGTTTCTCAGGCTGGTCATTTCCTGAAAATCTTCTGTTTTTAGCAATGGATCAATTAGCTGTGTTGCATTAAATAACGTATCGCTGACTTACCCCAACGTTTCCTGATTCTCGGCTTGTTGGAATCTCCTGTTATCTCTGCGTTAGCTGCAGTTACCCATTACGCCGGGCTGTGGAACGTCTGTCTCCCTTTGCACGGTCCTGGGGTAGATGAGCTCCTCCAAACCCCGCCGTGCGGCTTTGAGAAAGCATTACCATCAGCGGGCTTTGTCGCTGGTAATGGAGCTGAGTAATCTGAAAGGAAAAATGTACCTGCTTCTGTGACACTTGTGTGCAAAATACGGCCTCTCAGGTTAAATTGCTTTTGATGGCGGAGGCTTGAAATGACGGGGTTCTTACTGAAATGCTTGCAGCGCTGGCTCACGGCTCTCTCTGTAAAATGAGGTGCCGGAGCGCAGGGGAAATCCTTTTGATGTTGCTGCAGCAGGATTGCTCCCGATGCTGCTCCGTGTCCTTGTGCAGGGTACGGACGGTGCGACTCTGAAGTGGTCCCACGCGGGGCCTTTGATCGTCGTCCAGGCTGTTGGCTGTGTCGTGAGCTTGAGCTAATGCAGTGTTCAGAGCTGCTGGGACTTGGTCACTGGATTTTTGGTATCAGGGTTAGTCACTAGATAGACATGGAAAAGGGGTGCCTCTTCTGGCTTTTGCAGTACAGGGGTTTTTTTTCTCTTTCCAGTTTCTGTTTGGCAGGAATAATGTCTCAACCCTCTCCTTGTGCTAACGCTATAATGTTTCTATGATTTCAAGAACCAGACAATACTGTTCCACTCTTGCTTTCCACTGTTGTTTCCACTCAGGTGCTGGTTATAGATCTTTCTGCAGCCTGAATTATTATCTATGGGCTTGCTAGTGCAAATATTCTGTGTGATTAGGATCTGAAATTCTCAGTGGCTTGCACTCTTACATTGACCCCAAAAGACAAACAGCATCTCTAGAAGATGCTCTGCTTTTATTACATTGGAATATGTCAGAATAAAGTGTAAAGAATCCCATAAATTCATTTTTGAGTGGCTATATTCTTAATGGAGGAAAAATCTCATGTTGTGCTTGCTGCACAACTTCAACTGCGTGGGTCTTACCGGCAGTGCATCCCGTAAAATACTCTGTGTGGGAAAGTGAAACTTTTTCAGCAGGAACTGACGGTGCTTTATCTAAGGGTTTCCTTGCAGAAGCTGTAGAAAATTTCATTCATATTTAATAAGTTAAGCAGCAAACCCCCGAGAATACATACCCAAATGTTTACTTTCTGAATTTTGTCTTAGGCCTCCTAACGATCTAAATAACTTTTTTATTATCATTTGCAGTTTGACAAAAGAAAATACTCAAAGCATAACCTTTTCCATTTAAACAGAACAGGCTTCACATCCAAACTGCTGAGTTGCAGGAACAAAATGCAAGGTAAAGCTTTTCTTCAGTCCTCAGGTATTCGGTAAACCCCAAGACTCTGGCCGTCCAATGCGTGCTTCCTGGCATGCCTGGGTACGTTTTTTCCAAGCCTTACTGGATTAATTTAACCTGACAAATCAAACAGCCTGAGAGGATAAAACTACCAGAAATAAACCTCTGCATCGTTTTAAGTGACGGTTGTGCCACGGTGGGTAATGGGGCCTGAGAGGATAAAACTACCAGAAATAAAACTCTGCATCGTTTTAAGTGATGGTTGTGCCACGGTGGGTAATGGCGTGACACTGGGTGGGGGGAGCCTCGAGGAAAATGTGGCTTTTGGTTCTTAATATTGTCTCCAGAAAAATCTTCCCTTCTGTTTGCGGGGCTGGGGTTTAGTTCATCGGTGCTCCAGAAGGTAAGCTGTGCCCCCAGGTTTTGAGAAGCTGCTTACTAAACATGTTAAACCCTTCCCCAAAGCTGCTTCAGAAGGAAAATAGTCAACCTGATGCTGTGAAATCAAACCAGAATTCCTCTTTTTTTTTTTTTTTATATGTTCCCTGTCAGTGCTCTGAAGAATTGAGTTGTGCTTACTTAGTGGAGTTTAATGCAATTATAAGGGGGAACTATCTCTTGCCATAGACTTGTCAGCTGAAAAATGTGAGTCCTCTGGGAAGCAGGTAGCTCTGCTCCGTGTGGAAATGGTTCTGGCGATCAAACAAGCGTTGTCATTTCAGCTGACAGTCCTGGGTGCAGACACAGAGGTGCAGAAGGAGGTGGGTAGAACAACTCTTTCCTGAAGTAGAGCAGGATTTTCTCACTTAACCTAAAATAGGTGAAGAACAGCGTGACCTGCCCTGAGGAGGCTGTTGGCCTCTTTTTTGTTTGGTGGTTTTATTGCTGCTTTTTTGGTCTGAACTGTACGATAAATCCAGAGGGAGAACACTTTGCTCTCTCTGTTTTATGGGATCTGAGTGGTTGTAACGCTCATTTTCCCGTGCAGAAATGCAGCACGGGGTGCTTGTGGGGTCTTTCATGAAACATTGCACATTCAGGAATATTTGTGTTCACATTTCTCAGCATTTATTTTGTCAATAGCAAATGAACTTTTGGATTTTTTTTTTTTTATTTGCATGTGTTTTTGTGTAAAGCTTGGTCTGAAAAAGCTTCTGTATGAGACACGACTAAAGAGAGTGAATCTCCGCTGCCTGGAAAAGATGGGTCTGTAGCTGTAGTATGTTTCTATATCTTTTACACGTGAGGGATTTTCAGAAATCAATGGGATAGTTATTAAAATATCTGTCGATTTGTATTAGTTTTGTTGGGGAAAGGAGTCTTTTAGGAATTGGAGATGTCTGGGTGAGAGTGAGTAACTGGAGCAGAAAGACTTGATGTGTCTCGCTGCAGGAGCGTCAAAAGTTATTGCTGGAGAGAGCAGGAGGGAATTGAAGCGCAAGTAGACATTCCTTGAAATCTTAAAACCATCCTTATGATCGCTTTATGTTCAAACACTGGATTCTGCAGTGAGGAAGGTGCAATTTTATGCATACATGCACAGTTTCAAAGACTTGGAAGTTTTCTTCTTCTGCTGTTACACTTAATTCTAGGAAATTACACTGTGGAGTAATTCAGTAGTTTGAAACTTAAGTTGAAGAATCTTATGGCCTTGCTAAAAAGATCAAAAGAAGTTTCTGCTTTCAGAAATGTCCTCTCTGCTTTTTTTAATCACCTCGCAGACTCTTCCAGAAATTGCACAGGTGCAGGTCCTTCTGTTCATCATCACAGAGCTTACCTTCCTACCCCTGGATCCTTTGTATGCAAGAATTAAAAACTGTTTATCTTTTATATATACACTATACTGATTTTTTTTTTCCCCCCTCAGAAAAGTTTTAACTGTGTTGCTAAATAGTAAAAATGTTAAACTGTAGGGTGCTTTTTTTTGTTGGGATTTTTTATTTTAAAAATGCAAACGTGGGGTATGTAAGTAAAACTCTTGAGTTGCGTTTCAGTCCGGCTGCTGTACCTTTTGGCCTTTCTTTAGAGAGATCTACTCATGAAAGATTGTTAAGGTGGTACTTTACACCAGATCAGTTGTAAATAATCCAAGACTAAGATGATTAAATCTGTCCGTACATAGGGTTAATCCTACATGTATATGCAAAACAAAGCTAAGTGTATTAGAACTGACAAAACTTCAGGCTGTAGGAGAACTTACCTAACATTGCAATTAAAAAAGAAAAAAAGGCATCATCCAGTCACACTTCCTAACTGTCTGAAGATCAGCTTGAATATCAAGTTAGAAACCACCTTCTCAGCCTTGCTGTGTTTGTCATGAGGTGTTTTTGGGGGGGAGAGGCAGGCGGACAGGCGATGGTGAGGATACCAGCAGCTGAACTTCTAGTGGCATTGCAGCAGCCCAGGCTTGCCCCGTGCCTTGCAGAGGCTGTGTGCTTTCTCTGTGGAGCCCTCTTTGAGTGAATTTTACTAGTATGATAGTAAATTGTATTTCTGAGTCATAGTATACCATTTAAACTTTAATTTTTTGCCCTGTTTTTAATTCAGATAATTTTTCCATTGCTTACTGTTAGGCATTCTTCAGTAAATGCTGCTTTGGTGGCTGTATGCTTTGAGTTAATGAGCTTTTTTTTTTTTTTACTGTCTCCTTTCAATCCTTGCAAAGGCTCTATGTGTCCCCGAGAAAATGTACTACAGATCAGAAAACGAACTCGCCTTTAAAATGGTGCCGGCAGGTGTTGGATAATCCCAGTCCTGAGACAGAAGCAGCCTGCCGAACTCTTCTAAACAGACTCGATCAAGGTATGTAAGCTGTAAGCATTGTCTCAAGTGTCTTTTTTTCCCACTTGTGCACTTTCCATGGCTGAGAAGCAGCAACACAAAGGAGACATGGAGTTTGCGGCTGCGGTAGTGGAGAATATCCGCAGAGGCAGCACTTCAGGTGTGCTCTTGGTGCCTGTTTGCACAGCCATGATTATTATTGTATGGAAACCTCCCCGCTGCTGGTTTGCACTGGTAATGGCTGGTGGAGGTGAGAGATCATTCTGTGAACATTAAGACAACTCTGCTGATTACAAGTAAGAGACAAAACAAACTGCAGTGGGATGTTTTCCCTCTGTGTATCTTTTAAAATACAAATACAGGCTTGTAAAATTAACTGACAAATTGACCACCTTGCTGCCTGTTTTTTTGTATTTTCAGAGCCTAAACACTGAAATATATTTTGGTGTTTCCAGGCTCTTGATTTTCTTTTTTTAAAATATTTAAACATCTTTAATGTAAAGATATGTGGAGGAAAAATGTGCTTCTGGGGATTGGGGAGAGAATAATATGAAACTATTATTGCGGCTTTTTTTCTATATAAAAAGTTACAGTGTTGTCAAGTGTTTCTGATGTTGATTATTCTTACTGTATCCTAGCATTAGTGTTATTACGTGGGTAAAATAGTTGTCTGAAGCTCAAAGCTTACAATAATGAAACATTAAAATCTGTAACTTGAAGAAATGGTGTCACCTGGAAACCTAGTTCTTCTTCCAGTTTTATCATCCCCTGAAAGCACTTCATGGTGGCCTTCAGCTGTCTTAACCACCGAGGGAAAACCCCTTTCTTCCTCTGCCTGACATGAAAACACTACAGAGCGTTCTGTTCAGGAGTCGTGTACCACCACCGCAGTCAGTATTCCGGGGTCATAGGTTTGTGGTTTTCCTTCTCCTTTCTCACAGCCCAGAAGGATCAATCTCATCTTCGCCTTTCCCTGATGGCAGAGCTGTTAGAACAGATTTACAGCAGTTTACAGCACTGCAGAACTGAGGAGGTTATTCCGTCTCTAGGTATCTGTAGTGTAGGACCTGGAATCCATCTGCTGGATGTCCTCCCTGTGTCTTTTCAAACACGCTCAGGGTTTGTGTGTAAAACAGCGAGTCCTGGGCTGCACTGATGATAGCCCAGACGCCGAGGGGTTTGCGGTGAATGAGCAATCCTTTTCTGTATCCTGCAGCTCTCTAGATCATAAAGCTTTCCTGCACAGGCAGCTGTGATGTACCCTGCCGCTGGAGGGTGAATGGTTTTATTATTTTCTTCTAACAACTCATCACCAAAAAGCATTGGAGAGCAGGAGGCGTTGCAGCCTCGGTGATCTGGTGGGACTCGTGAACACCCGAACGCAAAGCTGCGGTTAGCAGTGTTGGGAAAAGTGATGTTCAAGGGAATTCCTGTTTTGAGGTTTTCAGTTAGCTGCTGAAAACACAACCCCCAGTCTGGTGCAGAGTTGTTGTCTGTCTGGGTTTCGCGTTGGCTGGCTTTGTCTTCTGTGTGAAGGCAATCATCCTGATTTCAGTTCACCTCCTGAGGTCTGAGGCCACTCTCTCCTTGCAGTTTGCGTACTAACGGTGTCTTGGCACTGCTTGTAATCGGGTTTGAGTTTAGCCTTGAAATTCCTGATTTGAGATAATGGAATGTAGTTTGGGAAAAAAAACCTTAATTTACTTTTATAAATAATCTGTGTTTAAAAATTTGAGTGAAGAGTCATTTGATTAACCATTTGCTTTCTGTCTGAAATGGATCAGGCTTTATTTGTCCTTTATCACTCCTTTTTAACTAAAATAGTCTGACCTTATATTTGTGGGGGAAATAAAGAACTATGGATATGGTAAATCTTCATTATTTTCTTAGTTATTGTTCTCTCAATGGTAAAGGTTCGGGGGGCAGTTCAGCAGCCCCTTGAATACACACAGATTGACAGAGTGAGTCATTTCCTCGCTGTTGTAGCTGCTGATTCCCAACTCCAGTAAGCGTGGATGCCCCAAGTTTTGCTACCTGGCTTCTTCCTGACTGTATCACTAACGCATGTGCAAGCCTGCATGCTGAATAAACATTTCAGAATGTTTGGTTTTTGTATTAATTTGCTCTCCTTTGAATCTAAAGGCATAGCTTTTGTGGATTAATGCTGTTTTGATTCCATCATTAAAAATTCACAATAACACATGCGTAAATGTAAAGCTCAATAGTGTTATTTAAAATTAAGATGGGGTGTGGAAGTGACATATATTTATGAAAACAGTCATCTTTGAAGACCAGCACTGAAACTTTCAGAAATGCCTGACTTCTTTAAAGCCAAGTTTGTCTGTACTTAGTCTTGGAATTCTTCAGAAGTGACAGAACAAGTTGCAGGGGAGAGCGAGGAAGGGAACAGGTGCTGCTTCACTTTTGACACCTTGTAACTGACACCATCAAGATGTCTTATTTGAAGTACATCCGTGACAATATTTCATCTTGTTTGATCTGATGCCTTGCTTTATCTTATGCTCTTTGTTTTTAAAAAATAATTTGATAACCTTTCTGGCTTTTTTTGTATTTTTCCTTCTAGCCAGTAGATGGAAAAACCTGTATTGCAGTCCGCTGGCATCACCAAGCATGCATAATCTGAATACAGAGACAGGCTGCTGTAGCAATGCTCTAAACTCTCCCGGGCATCTCAAATCGACTAACAAAGCACTACTAACCTGTGGCAGCTCAGGTATGGCGTGTCGGTAGAGCAGTGCAAACCTGTAGTGTTTGAAATGCAAGGAGTATTGCTAATAAACACAGGGAAAATTTGCCAAGAGATGGATTTCCACCCGTGGGGTTTTCTCCTTGTAATTTGCTCACTCACTGACCCAGGTTTCACCTATTACGTGGGAGAAAAGTCTTTGCATTCTAAGTGTCTTGTAGTTATTGCATGGTTTTGTTCTTATAACTTTCTCTATATATATAATTTATAAATTGTACTAATTTTAAGTGACTTAAAATAGAAAACAGTTGTTGGGGCAAATAAAATATTGCTCTTGAATAATGTTAGAGTGTGTAGGTGTTAATGAAGTGACTTGGATTCAGATTTCTGGCTTGAGTGTTTGTGAAGTTTCTTTTGACAATATTGATGGATGTAGGCAGCAGAAGGAAGCCTTGTGCTTTAAGATAAGAGGTGTCGTCTCCAGGATATGCCTTCAGTTGTCCAAATGGGCAGCTAAACTCAAAATAACAAAAGCTTTCCATCAGACTTGATTGTGTTTGGAGTAAGACTTCCTACTGTAAGAGTAGGAAAAAAATTACACAGAATTTGTGTTAGAATCCTGTATTTGTAGATACAACAGCGAAGCTTCTCCTAAATGCAAAGGCAGACTTGAGGCTGAGCCATTTCAGCTGCTGCCTGATGAGTCCACATTGGCTCTTCCAGGAGCCTCGTTTATCCTCAGTTTCCTAGTGCAAACACTTTGCCTCTTGGCTTCATTCTCAAAGGATTCTTCCTTAATTTGTTTGGGGTTTTTTTGTGGAAATTGCTGTATCCTAATTTGCATGTTTAAAAACAGAAAGCATGGTTAACAATTTCTGGCTTGAGACATGATGTTAAATTAACCTTTTTTGGAGGAAAAAAAAGGTCACGTACGGGTGTTTTCCCAGCTGCAGGTATGCTTTTGAGATCTGCTGGCTTGCTGCTGTGAGTAGAAATGAACACTTAGCCCTCTGGCAAGCAAAAGGAGGCATGTACAATGGATTATTTCTGCAAGCTGAGGTCTGCAGGGAAAAATCTGTAAATCGAGTTCTTGTTTTTAGGTGAGGTTGGTCAGCAATCTGGATGTGTAACCACCTTTTTACGCAGAGACCGTGCAGACCCAACGTGTCTGTGCAACTTCCAGACTTCGTGCACTCTGCAAATCTGCTGACATTGCCAAGGGTAGCACATAAAAAGCCAAATATTGAACAGGCTTTGTCTGTGTGGGATTACACATGAGAGCTCATCTGTTTGGTGGCTCTTCCTTGTGACTTGTTCAGGTGCTAACATGACTTTGAAGTTCCCTGGCAACTCGATTGACTCAAATGTTTCTAAGAAAAACGGAGCTTCCCTACCATTCAAATGAAAAACATTTAACAGTAACTTCCCTTCAAACTAAACAGAAAACCTTTTACAAAATCCAGATGTGGTGTGTTTTGAAGTCTCTATAATGAAAACCATAATCAGGTCATCTTGCGGTGTTGAGCCACAACAGTTTTTACTGATGAAGGAAGGTGAATGCAAGAAATTGGGTTTACACCTGCACTTCCCACGTGTGTTTTCTGTGTTATCGGTTACTCCTCTTCGAAACTGGTTGAAGAAATAACGTTGGGAGCCTGCTGCTTTTTCTTGTCCGGCTGGAATGACCCATTGTTTAAAGCGTTGCTCAGCAATGGTTTTTAGGTGATTTGTGGAGAACAGACAAAATGTTTTGTTTGTAGTGTCATCCTTGAGAATTATTCAGTGGGTGCGCTGCCTTCAAGACTTCTTGGAACACAGCAGGCAGAACTGCATGAGCTAAAGTAAAAGTCAGTGGTGAACGACATCATACAGATGCTTTGGGACATAGCCTTGATTTTTGTTGGCTGCTGTGCTGCAGCCTGCTTGTTGCTGTTTATTTAAGCGATGATCTCGAATCCCTGCTTGAGCAGGATTTGTATTTCTTAAGCCTGCTCTGGCTGAAAGTCGTGTTAAGTGCTCTTAGGCTCTTGCCTCTCTCCTGGCTTTATGTGATCTTGTCACATCATGGGTTTTAATTTTTTTTTTTTTTTTGTGGGTCTAAATCTATATAGTACTAATTGCAACCTTATCTTGGAATTGATTTAAGGTAATGATGTACTCTCTCTTAAAATAGCTCTGTAGGTTCTATGGTCTATGATTATGATGGTATTTTTATTGTTGTTCTTTAAAAGGAAAATTATTTCTTCCTCTTCCCTAATGCCTGACCTATGGAAAAACTTCCCTGGTGGAAAGATCCTTCCACTTTGGTTTGTGTGACCTGCTGTGTGAACAAGCTGTGTCCTTCCCTGTAGGAGAGAGTTTGGCTTATGATGAGAGGAAAAAAAAAAAGGGACAAACCTCAGGTTTGAGGAGGAGGCAATTGAGCATAAACTCTATAGTATGACTGATTTTTTGAGGTACTGTACTCTGAAAGCCATTTGGATCCTTCAATTCCTGTAGCTCCTCACCAAAGCCCTAGCCAGCACTTTGTATGGATTTGCTGCTTAATATCTAGCTCAATAGTTGCCCCTTTCTCAAAACAGGCAGAAATAATACTGATCTTTTAAAGGCTGTTTCTAAGTTCAAAATTACCAAGCATCGCTTTGCCACCTTCTGGACAGATGTCCAGGAATTTGTCCCACACAAAGACACTCTGCCTCCTGGGAATTGCAGGTTAAAATACTGAGCTTTTTGTTCTCAAGTTATTTCCAACTTCTTCATTATTCTAGCAACCATACCGCAGCTTCCCAACTGCCCTGATGGTATTACTGGAATAAATACTCTGCTGCTCATTCTTGTTTTGTATGTGGGTGTCTGAAGCTCATTCTGTTCCTCCTCTTTCCTCCTGAAGGTTATTTGAGCATGCATTCTGCGCTGAGCTCTCAGTCGTCTGTGGACAGCGAGCTGAGCACATCTGACGACTCCATCTCTATGGGCTACAAACTGCAGGACTTGACTGATGTCCAGGTTATGGCACGCCTTCAGGAAGAAAGTACGTGACAGCCATCTCCTTTGTGTCATTTGTAATTGTAGAGGGATGCAGATGGATTCCAACTCTTCTTCTCTTCCTCCTTTCTCCCCCCAAAAAAAAGAATTTAGTAGATCGTTTGAGTTATTTGTGGTTTGCAGGGGCTTCCTTTGAAAATCTAGACACCCAAACTGCCACTAAACCTAGCAGTTGGGTGACATTCTCAAAATTACACCTCTTAAAGCAGAGGATAGTCCTGAAAGTATTATCCCAAACCCCACTTTGTCAAATGGGTAAATGTCCTTTAATACTCAAAAATATTCCCCCCCAGATTGTCTCTGAAGTACAGGTGAAGTTCCATGAGTAACTGTTCTGTAGTAGTGGCAGTTTAAACAGCAGCAGCTCACAGTTCCCTGGGAAATACAGAATGAAGTTCTCTGGTTTTCACATTTACTTACTTTTAGTACCGTGCCTTTATAAATGTAAAAAAATACTATGATACAGGAATTGGAATGTGAGACCAAAAAGAGCAAAAGACAGAAGATCCTGTTATCACTTTATCACACCTGAGCGCAGCTGAGGAGAAGTTGTATTCAAGTGACCAAAGCAAATAACAGACTTTTCCTTTCTAAACTTGAATATTCTTCTTAGGCTTTGTGATCACTTAAAAAAAAAAAAAAAAGTCAAGCAAATCCTGTCACATTACAGAGTTTCCAGTGAAATATGAAAAGCACTTCATCCTCAGAATGATGGAAGCTTTTTTGTATTTGCTTTTGTTTATCTTTGTTTCAGCCCGTTGGAATGCTGGTGGGTGTGTAATTAACTGAACTAAACACTTCCCACTGTACCTCAGACCCCTGTACCTAGTTAGCCTAACAAAGCTTGCATAGCAGTATAGGGTCCACAATCACGGCTTCGTGTGCGGGGGACACGAGGAGTAATTCGGGTCGGTTTCAATATTAACTCTTTGCTGTAATTAAGCAGCACTAATAGGGGTGACACTGCTCCAGTCCAGAGACTCCATGGGCTGTGTCCTCAGTAGAGGGAGTTATTCACTTGACTCTCCTTCCAAGGTGAAATGAATCACTGATAAAATCATTGCTTCTGGATTTGCATTGCAACAGGGTAAGGCATTTCTGTTTTCGAGTATGATGACTCCGAGCCCTGTTCCCCTTTGTCTCCAGGCCTCCGGCAGGACTGTGCCTCCAGCTCTGCTTCTGTATCACGCCGCAGTTCCAGCGCCTCCCTTCACTCTCTGCGCAGGGGTACCTACAGCGACCAGGAGTTCGACACGTACAGCCTGGAGGATGAGGATGATTATGACTGTTCTCTGTCATACCGTAGCGCTCACAGATACTCACCCTCTCCGCTCAGTTCACCCCGCTGCCAGTCTCCTTCCAGCGCAGATTACGGCAGGTCCTCCACTTCCCGTATCCGTCCCCCAAGGAGATCTGTGCAAAGTCCGATGCAAGACCGTCTGAAATACGCCAACAGTGAAGGTGAGCTAGCTGTGAGCTTTTCATGTACGAGTCAATGAAAATAATTGTGACATACACATTTCAAAAGTGCTGTTAGTTAATGGAAGCTAAGAACTGGTTACACACTTGGCCGCTTTTAAGTGCGTATGTTTTTCAAGGGATAGCCTAAACCATTACACATCTCTGGAAGCAGCAAGTAGAGAATTTGCTCTTGATTTCAGAGGAGATGCGCCACAGCATGCCCAACCTGGCCAGGACAAGCCTTCGAGCTTTGGATTCTGTAAGGAGCAGTCGGAGTTTGGAGTCAGATCTGCAGGTGCCAAGCAGTCGGATCCCGAGAACGCAGCAGCGGTCAGCAGGTCGGTGCCGTGTCTCCTGTACATGCTGCTGGAGTTTTATTTCCTTCTGTCTGTTTAACCAACCTGACTAAACCCGAGGCCCTTTTGGCCTGGTATTCTGAAAAGTTCTTAAAATAGTTGCCAACTGGGTTATTCTGTATTTTCTTCTTCCACGTCTAGGTCTGGCTCCCAGCAAGCTCAGGTATTCCTCCGGTGCTGGGCAGTCTCCCCTAACAGTGCGACAGCCGCTGAAGGCAGGGTCATGCACAAACTCTCTGTTAACGCCCAGGCAGCCGGTAAAAGCCTGCAGTTACACCAGTCCTGTTAGCACCGTTCGAAAACCACAGGCATCTTCGCTTAGCACAGCCTCTTCCAGTAGCAGCTGCGGTACCAGGAGCAGTAACATGGTCACCGTGGCAAGAAACTCGCCCGTTAAAGCACGCACGTCTGGTGGCGGCATCTCGGTGCCCAAGAGCAAGCCGGCTCCACCCTCCAGGAGGTAAGGGTGAGACTTCAGGCCTCGCCGCCTTGAGTGTCTGCCATTATTTCAGATTAGAAATGCTTCTTTATAAAGTGACGTTCATCTCTGATTTTAAAGTGTGACGGGGGGACGGAGTTGGGATGTACATGGGATGGGCGAGCTCTGCACGAGCGGCAGGCAGATGTTGACATTGGCAAAAGACAGATGTTGCAGGCGCCCAGTGTGAACTGAACCCTCAGACAAGCATTCCTGGGCCTGGCAACAGATTACTGGGGTCTGTGCTTCTTGTAACTGCTGGTGACCTTTTTTTTTTTCGGTTGTGTCTCAAAGCAGATTTCTTCAGTCAGCACAGACCACTCAGGCCCCCGAGGATGATTCCTGGAAGGATGGGTGTTACTGACACCCCACAACGCAGCTGCACAGCCAAACCCCCCCCGTGAAGCAGACCCCAGCTGGCTGGGCATAAGGACGTTATTTGAAAATGAATCTTGAGAGCCCCATCACCTCGCAGCCTGGTGTAAATAGTTCCTCTCCTCACCTGCTGCTGCTCCACGACAAGCCTGACCCATTCCTGGTGGAACAGACAACGGCTTTCCTGCCTTTCCACTCTTCAAAACGTCACTGAAACACCAGTCTTCACCTGGAGACTGAAAATAGCCTTATTTCATATCAACCTCTACGTGCAGCCTTTTTGGAAGGTTTCTCACAAAAAACTTCTTCTGTGACCTGCTCTGGACACTTGCGGCAGGAGGCTGCGGGTTGGAGCTGCTGCTCTGGGGTGGGCGTAGCAGCGGCGCAGGGAGACTAGAACTAGTTCCGTAGATGGTAGCAGTAAGACTTTTTAAATTCAACCTGCTGTACTCTAATATTTGTCTGAAACGCAGCTGTTGGGGTTTTGTTGTTTGGTTTTTGTTTTTTTTTTTTACTTCTGAATAGAATGTATTTCTGCTATTTTTATTGTTTGTTCTAGAAGATGAAGCAGGTTTTTATAACGGTAGTACACTTCAAGCTGTTGTATTCGAGTGCGTGCGTCACAGTTCACAAGTGAAGGAGCGGTACACAATATTTGTGTGGGTTTGGGAACAGGCAGGGACAGGGGATGCTCTTTCAAAACTGCCGTTCAGCAGCATCTTCCTACCTCACGTGAGGAAGGTAACGAGCACCGGTTACAAGTAAACTTTTTAAAAACAACCCTTCCTGCCTGACTTGCCATGTTTCCCTTTGGTCTTTCAGCTCACCCCCCACTGCCCTGATTTTTGTAGGAGTTTTCTACTGTCTCTTTGGCTATGAAGGATTTGTTTTCCATGACCTGTCCCTCAGCAAGCGCTGGATGCTCTGGATACAGTCTTAGTACAGAAAATACGCACTGATAGCAATGTCCTCCCTGCCATCAATGTGATTTTTGATAGTGTAGTTTAATAAAATGTTATGGTGCTGAAACAGATCTGCTTTATTCCAACAGCCAGCCTGACTTTTGAGTGTGTTTTGGGCCAGGAACGAGGCTTTTCAGGACAGGCCCAGCCCCGCAGAAGTCTGCTGCTGCGCTGCAGCTCTTAAAGCTCTGCAAAGGTAAAGAGGTTTCCAGAGGAAGCCCCTTCTGGTGTTGGTATTTACCTGGAATCTCCTTGGATTTCATGGGAATGAGGTGGGAAAAGTTAATTCACAGCACTTGGGTCCTGCCTGTTCCAGGAGAACAGGAACAGGAAACCCCCCTTGCAACAGGGTGAAGCCCTGGGGGATGCTTCAGAGCAGAGTTCACTTTTTGCATAATTTGCTTTAGAAATTTAAAAAAAAAAAAGAAGAGGAAGAGACAGTTGGTATCAAATGGCAGTTCCAGACTAGCTCAGGTGTGTTCCGGTCTCATGCTGAAGGATGGAGCCAGCACAGGCCTGGAGCTGCCAGGAGCTGCCTCTCCTCAGCGCCTTGAGCAGTGGCACATAAGCAGCTTTCAGCAGCAGGGGGTGAGCCTGGAGGGCGAGGGGGGTTTGTCACCTCTCAAGAAATGCAGCTGTGAGCTAACACCTAAAAAGCAGCAAGGATTTCTTTCTCACGCTGCAGTATCAGTGTTTGTTAGTTTACAATAAGCTGCTTCAGCGGGGGCTGTGCACTGTTATTTTCCTGGAGCTGGAATAACCCTCTTCTGCCTCAGAGCAGCTTTGGAAATCTCGGAGCCACACTCTGTCGAAAGGGGAAAAAGGAAGGGTGTCGTTACCAGCACTGTTACAGTCTGGGGAAGAGGCAGATGAGGCAGAACTGGAGCCGTTGCTCATTCTCTGATGACAAACCTCTCCCTTCCCCACCTCAGAAGGGCAGAGACACCTGATTTTACACCAAGAGGCTTCTCGCCAGAGGCTTCTCGCCATCCCGATAACCCCCTGCTGGCGAGGGCCAGCCTGCGGCTTTTGGGCCCTAGGTCAGGAACGTGAAGCACAAACCCCAGCGCTGCAGGAACTATCACACTAATGAGATATTAATTCAAGTTTTATCCTTTCATGTTTCTAAGCTGTTCTCACACCAAGTGATCCTCCTTCAGATTTGTATACTCTCTATCATCCTGAGCAGACATCATTAAACTGCAGCTTTGCCTTAAACCAAGATAACGATCAGCTGAACTCAGCTTCTGCGAGTTTAAGAAGAAATCCAACTGTTGCATGAGCCTGCCTCTAACCCCCAGCGCTGCCTCAGCATTTAACGTTCCAGAGGCTCCAGCGCAAGAGCCTGAGCAGAACATCGTCTAGAGAACGGAGCAGTACACACACCCCCAGCTACTCCCTGGTTTCACCAAGTAGTTCCTACCACCAGCCTACACCTAGTGCCAGACTCGCCTCTCACAAAGCTAAGAAAAACTGCTTTCTGTACAGTAATTTTATTGAAATCAAGTTAATGTTGTTTTTACACTAATGCCTCAGTGCATCCTTTAAAAGGAAATATTTTCTTTAAAAAGTATTTGTACATGAGACAACAAATCATAGAAATGAACATGGTAACATCACCAATCCCTAAAACATGCACGGTCCTACACTGACGGGGGGGCTGTAAGAGCAGGAGGAAGGAAATCTTTCTAAGCTGTACATTTGATGAACAGGAACAGCCGCCAGTGACCACAGTGCTCGGGGGAACCACTGACCCTTCCTGGGCATCAACACCTGACTACCCCCAGTGAAATTTCAGCCTCCACGAAGACAAACCCGAAGACGCACACAGGTTTGTAGACAACCCTTTATCTGGCACCTGCTGGGAGCCCCAAGCTCAGTGTAACACACCCCAAAAAAAGCCGGTGGAGGAGCAGCAGCTTCGTGGCGTTGCCCTGCCTGTGTCGCAGGGAACGTGCTGAGTTCAGTCCCCAAACTCAGCCTCCCCAGACCTCGACAGCTTCCCCCCACCCTTGGGAGCTTCCTTTGTAGACCGTGATGCTTTGAGATTTCAGTTGTTTCCATTTCTTCTCTTGGAAATGAGCCTGTAAGAGCCAAACCCCTCACCCCAGGCACCCACAGCTTTGGCTCCACTCCTCCAGGACAGGGCGGATGACTCAGCCTTCACGGCTTCCCCCAGCCCACCAGGCAGCCCCTGTCCCCCGACAGCAGCACCTCCCTGCACCTTGGATCCTACATTTAGTTATCAGCCTTGGGTTTGGTTTGGGGTTTTTTTTATTTTCAGAAGAGTCCATATTACTCCATCCTCTGACAGAGCCTTTCTTCTCCAGACCATAGAGAAAGCAACCGTCCGTAACTCCACCCTTCCATCCCTCCTCCGTGCCCAGCTCCTGGCACACACCCGCAGAGCAGACGCGAAAGCAGCCGGTACCCGACGCCTGGTCAAGTCACATCAAGCGATTGGCCCCAATGTCACCTTAGCAAGCGGCACCGTTAGGATTCGCTTTAGTCCATGCTCAGAAGAGCAGGAGAAATACTGTGAGAGCAAGCAGATACACCCCTGCAACCTGAACTGTACGCAACCTTCTCCTTGACTGTATGCATTTAGCCATAAATTAAGGGGGGGGGAGACGAGGAAGAAGTGAGGATGAAGAGGCAGCTGAGGCGACCCAACACCCTCTCCTACCCCTGCAGAAAGACCTCCAGGAAACAGGAGGTTTCACACAGAAGCACTGACATCTCACGGTGCAACGCCCCAGCCCAAAGGCCATTTTTTTACTGCCACTGGCACCCTCTATGTGTTGAAACACGACAGAACCGTGAGGCCAGACGCATGGGGGAGGCACCTGGAGCTCCAATAATTGTAGAAAGTAGAAATTCACGTACACCCATCTTGTCCCTGCCCCGTTGGTTTGGCTCAGCCCGCCCTGAACCATCCTCCTGTGCAGGACAGTTCCAGCAGCGCTGCTCTCCGCTTGCACGCTCACATCAAAGTGCAAAGCTACATGGACACACGGACGAGCATGCACACAACCCTCCGGAGCTGGACGTACCACCCACCCCGCGGGAAAGGTTGGAGTTGGGACAGAAAAAGAAACTAAAAAAAAAAAAATTCCTTCAAGTAATTGAAACCAGCCCATTCTGGAGGTTAGAGCTGCACAGAAGCAGAGACCAGCTGGGCCTGCTTGGGGTGATAAGGCAAAAAAGTCCAAAGTCCTGGAGGGATGGAAGAATGAGAAGGTGTCAGTAGTGAAAGATTAAGAGTTATTCTGCAGGTCGCTTCTTCCCACTCCCGGGATGCTCATCTCCGAGTGACCAGCACCAGCTGCCTCCTGTCACTTCCGCACGCAGCTCGGCCAGGCCAGCCCGCCGCAGGCAGCCGACACGATGATATAGATGATGACCTGGAGAAAGGAAACAGCCGCGTCAGCAGGGAATTACCCTTCCCATCGCTCGATCACGGACTTGGCCTGGCAATCAGACACGAGCTTGGAAACCCCGGTTATCGGAACCCTGAACAGCTCCAGTGCCCCGCAGGACTCTGTGCCGTGCCTCTGCCTCCTCCCCCCGGTGCTGCAGGTCTGCCAACTGTCCTCCAGCAAAAGGCCAGCGAGGGTTCAGTGGTGACAAACTCCTTCCCACATCTGCCCTGCGATTCCACTGCAGCATCCTCATGTTAGCACTGTTCGCTTTTATCACCATCACATGAAAAAGAGCTACTTCAGAGTTACGTAACGAGATACCAACAGGACTAAGGCCTAAAAAACTTACAGACAGAGCAGCCATGAGCTCAACGCCTTCGCTCCTAACACAGCTAGCAAGGCAGTGCTCTACGGCCAGCAGAGGCCAGGCAGACCTGTCTGGAAGTCCTTCCCCATTGCCTGCACAAGAAAAGCTGCCTGGCACGATGCTCCTTTCTCCTCGCCCCGCACAAAACCACCCAAACCCTTGTGTCACAGCCGAGCCCCTCCCAGGCGCGCAGCTGACAACACGCGGGTCTGAAGGCAGGAACGTGCTGTCGGCATTTTCCAGGGGTGAAGCCTGACTTACGAGCTCAAGGTTCTCCTGCTCCGTACTTACAATCGATACAATGATGATGACGATGGTGAGCTTGAGGTTCTTCATACACATGGCTCTAGCCAGGTTCCTGCTGGTAGTTTTGAAAGTGACTGACTGCAAGAGAAAGTAACACAACGGATTAACTCCTGACCCTGCTGCCCAGGAAGCTGCACCCCAAGAAGCAAGAGGAAAAGGCTCTTCCCAGGCACAGCCTCCCGAAGAACCCAAACCTCTGCTGTTATCTCCTCCAGAGCCACGTGACTCCCGCAGTTACACCACTGCAGAACTGAAGGGGCACCGAGAGAAAACCCTCCCCTAAGAAAAGTGTCAGAACATCCAGAACCAGCGGGGGGTCGGGCCTTCCCAGGCTCAGCTCAGGAGAATGAAACACAGAACATGGGGTGTGGAGGCTGCCAACAAGGGTTCATTTACCGAAGGGTTCTCCTGGTTGGGTTCTCATTTGACTTCTAACCTTTTGGGCACTGAAGAGCTCCAAAATATTTACGGAACGGCCGATCTAATCCCCAACACAGTACATACAAGGTCATTACTGTAAATACTCCTGCCCAAATGAGCCCCAGGGGCCACACAAGTCCTTTATTGCCCCAACCTTCCTCCAGTACTTGGGTTTGCTGCATTTTATGGAAAGCCTGTGGTTGCCCGGCTCCGACTCTGCTCTCTGTATCCTGCAATTCCACCCACGCCAAACAGGTTTTGGTCACCAACCAGCCTCAAACACCCACCCGGCTGTTGTTAGTGCAGTATTTTCACACACATTCCCTGAACAGGTCACACAAGGATGGGTCTCCCAAGAAAAAGGCTGCGGCACCGGGAACAAGCCAACACAGCAGCACACTCTGCTGGTTATTTCCAGGTTGTCCCCACAAACCAGCTTCCAGCTCCAGTCCAGGCTCACCCAGGAGCGATAAAACACAGTCCACTACTCTGAAGTTTGGGAGCTTCAGCCCTGGATCTCCCAGGACACTCCCCACTGGGCTGTACGACATTCACATCCCATTCCCTCATCTTCTGCAGGGGTTCAGAAAATGCTCCAGAGTCTTTTAGAGACTATCCAGGTGGAACTACTCAGCTTTTTTAAAAATCAGCTGCTAGAGCAACTCTACAGATTAACACATTCCCATTTTATCTGCATCAAGCTGACTTCAGACCAGGCTGCAAGAGAAGCTTTAATTACAATCTTCAGCTTTCCTCTTGCTCCAGACAACGAGTGGGTTTTCCCTGCCTTGGGCACCAGAGATGAGGACAAGAAACACCAACACCGGCGCTGGCAGCGTGTGCGCTGGTTGTGGCAAACAGGAGGAAGCTGATGACGGTTCTTTAACAGCTGGTCCTCGCGAGCAGAGCAAACCCCACCAGCAGGATACAGAGCAGAGATGCACGGGACACCTTTGTGCTCTAACGGAGCTGCAAAGCTGGGAGGCAGCTGGTGAAAGAACTGTAGGGATGGGGTGGGATAAGACAGGACTTGTGTCTGGCCCAGGGAAGGATTACCTGCAGATTTAGATGCTTCAGTGTCCGTTTAAAAGTGGCTCTAGATGCTGCTCCTCCGCTGCTCCCTGACAAGCACAATTGATGCAGAAACACTATTTCCCCATTTCAATGTTCTTCCCCAGACTTACCGAATCCACAAGATTCTCTGTTTTATCGATCAGCAGCTCCAGCTTCTCTCCTCTTTGTGCCACAAGATCTGGAGAAAGAGACAAAAATCCCAATCCGTCGGTGGACTCCCAGGGCAAAAAGCAGCTTCCAAAACCGCCACCCAGCTGCAAGCCCGGAGCTCCTGGCAGTGGCTTTAGCCATCGAGCAGTTCTCAGCCTCTCAGAGGCTGCCAGGCAGCAGTACTTCAGGAACAGTCCCACCTCACAGGCTATGTTTTGGGACTGACCTGACTCAATTTTGGTCAATTCCAGACGTAATCTGCTATTTTAAGTGGTCAGACTTGTCAAAACCCAGCCACCGAGGCGCATTTTCCTCGCACCAGCTGCAGGAAAGCCTCCGTGACAAACAGACCAAATCCTTCACCCCATCGCAAGCTGTGCGAGCTCGTCTGAAACAGAGCTCCTCCTGCCCACCTGCCACCCTCAACCGAGTCCAACGCACGCGTGGCACTGCGGGAAGGCAGATACCTATGTTTCGAACCATGATTCCTTTAAGTTCGTCGATTTGAGCTTGTGTCTCTGCCACCTGGTCAGTGCCCCTGCTCTCCGAGTGGTATTTCTGTAACAAATAACAGTCAGTGAAAGCAGGGACCCTCAACTTCAGCTCCTGAAGACAAAAAAAGGAAACTCCTGGTCACTACGGAACAGCACAGATAAAAATGTGAATTTTCACATCACCCAAGACATTTACAAGTGGGCAGTAAAGGGGGGAAAAGCGAGAGGCAGTTCGGGATTAGTGGATACTCTGAAGTTCAGTTGAACAGAAATGGAGTAACACGCGTTGCGAGTGAGAAAACACAAGGAGAATTTCCAGGGAGAAGTTTGGCTTGTGAGAGAAATCCCATTTAGCAACAGATCTCACCAGCTGTGCAGCCAAGACACTGGAGAACTCGCTGTTCATCGCGTAGGGAAGGGCTGTCTGGGCTCTGGAGCCATACGTGGTCTGAAACCTCTTCTTGATTTCATTCAGGAAGGTGAAGGCTCTGGATCGTTCAAAGTCCTGGAGGGAAGAGAGCAGAGAACATCCACGGCTGTGTCAAGTCAGGAATAAGGAAGCGTAGGGAGCATGCAGCCAGCTCTGGAAAAACTGTAATTATCCGTTCTAGGCACAGCGTGCTCGTTAAGTGCTGTGGGATTGGACTGGTGGTCCTGGGGGCTGAAGAGCAGCCAGAGCTCAGCCTCAGCTTCCCAGACAGTGGCTGGCAGCAGACTTTTCTGGGGTATCCACAGCTCTACTTCTGTGCCTGGATCCTTTTCCCAGTGAGGGAGTTTTTGCCCTCAACACTTCCAGAACTGAGGAGCATGATGCTATTGCAGTGACACCGAGATTCACTGCCCAGGGCTGCCAAGAGAGAAACTAGGTAAAAACAAGACCCTGACCTCACAGCTAACTGCTCATGGGCGTTTGAGTTCCAGGCTTAGACGTCAAAGCTGTAACTGATGTGACTGAGAACACAAGCAGTAGCTCCAACAGGGGAAAGGCAGCACCTCTGATGAGGAGCCGCTATTCATTTTCTTTGACCTACAGATACCAAAAAAGCCCAAACTTACAGAGAGCCTGTCTGTGCAACAGCTGTAACCAAAATACTTACGTCATCCGTGATGCAGAGGTATATAATCCTGTCCTGGCAGATGTAATGAAACAGATAACTGCAGAGAAGAAAAAAGAGAAAAAAAAAAAAAGTCATTTGGAGCTGCCATAGGACTTGTCTTCTAGAAGACACTCCTGCCTGCAGGGCCTTCGAGAGCTGGAGAAGAGCAAATTCCAGTTACACTGCAGGAAATCACATGGATGCCAGCACATCCCAGTTGAGGAAAGTGTCTCCACTCCCACAAGCTGCACCTATGTGTTAAGAAATCCCCGGCCTCCTGCACTTCGCAGTAGCTCTGCGGGACATTCAGCTGCCAAACGCCTTCAGTTCCACCTTCTTCCAGCCACTTACCTGTAAAAACAAAACCTTGGCGGGACACCCCGGGGTGAGATTTCTGCCTAAGCCCATTCAACGTGCCCACCAACACCCACGTGCTGGCTCACGGGTGACGAGAGCTGCAGGGAACTGGAGCGCCCAGAAGGAGAACGCTTCAGTGACCCTCACTGGTACAGCGACCGGCTTCAAGACAAAAGCACCCACAGCAGAAAGGGAATTGGAACAATAATCAGACTCAACAGGCTTGAACCATGCAGCTGGGTCAACTATTCACGTGAAGATGCCTTCGGTGGTGCTGAGCGAACACAGGCGATAGTTAAATGCAGCCCTCTGGCTCCTGAGAAACAGCGCAAACCAGAAGAGGTGCTGTCCAGGTCAGAAGAGACGAACTGCAGCAGAGGAGCTGCTCTGATGCTCAGCTCAGCACCCAGAGATGCAGAATGGCACCTGCGTGTTGTACCAGCACAATGCAAAGCAGAACCACCACAAACTGCAGGGATCTTCTGCCACATTGGTTAAATCCTCATTAAGGAAACGGGCAGTAACGACAAAAGATCACATGCTTCGCAGGGTGCTTTGCAAGTGCAGATGCGTTAGCTACCGGTCTCTCTGTGCTCCCCTGCAAAGAGCAAACCAATCTCTACCGCAACTCAAGCTTTCATCTATAAAAAAGCACTACAGCACTCCTGAAACTCAGCTCTGTAGTTGTCACTGGCACTCAAGGCAAGGTCAAAATGAAAGAAATCACTGTACCCTTAAAATTACAGTAGAAAAAAAACAATTCAGCATCCAAAGTACTTCAGACCACAGGGCAGGCAGGTTCCTCAGCTCTCCCCAGGGACTTTCAGTGCTCCCAAGGCAGGGAGGGATGCGGGAAGACGACACCAATCCTTCTCTCTTGCCCTCAGGCTGCCTCAACAGCTTTAGCAGGACAGCTTGGGCAGTACTGAGAATCCAGTCACACTGCCAGCTCCAAACAAAAGAGCTGAACTGGGCAAACACTTTTCAGTTTGCTTTCTCCACAATTCCTTCTTTAGTTTGCACACAAACACCGTAAGTCAGCGCAGTCTCAGGCGATGTAACAGCTAATCCTTCCCGTCCATCACCTGCCCGAGGGCTGCTCAGAGATCTGTACCAGCCTGGGAGAAACCCTTCCATCCCACAGACTGGGTTTGGGGTAGCTCAGGATGACTCTACCTTAAAGCAACCAGGATCCACAAGTGATCTGAGAAGGGCGACACTCTCACCTAAAGCCACAGAAAAGCCAGCAAAAAACCCCACAAGCCAAATACCAAAGCCTCCAACTGCTTGGTGTCCGCAGCTGAGCGCCCTCCAGCTCACTTTGGAGTTGTATAAAAATAAAAGTTGATTTTGTATCAACCGTCTGCCTACTTATTGCTAAAGCAAAACTCAAATCCTGGTTATGCTGCAAAGTTCTGGGGGAAAAAAAGAAGCTGTTGAGCTGACTGCACATTCAGTCAGGCCAGGAACACATCAAATATGAAACTGGCCCTGCTCCAGCTATCCCTGTCCTCGTGCTCGTTCTCTAGTCTCTCCTCCCCTCCCCAGAAGAGCAGCATTACTCACTTCCCATGGGAATAGGTCAGTTTGTTGTTTTCAGATGGTATTTTCGCCAGGATCTGCTCCGTCACCTCCAGGAAGTTTCCTCCACACCAGGCATGTTTGGCCAGGATGGTTGTGCCCCTGGCCACAACAGCGAACAGGATAGCCATGGCTCCACACCACCTGGGAATAAAAACACGGCCAGAATTAGAGTCGCGTTCCTCGGCAGAGAAAGCGTCCTCATCTTACCAGTGTGCTCTTAGCCCTCAAGGTAACAACCTCATTCAGTACTTGACAGGATGCCGCTGTCAGAAACGCTGTCAGAAAGCTGCTCTCGTTTCCCCTTTTAGGGCTTGTTCAGAACCACACCAGCACTACAATCACCTCCAGGAGGTGGTTTCTCTTCCTGCACGCTGTCCTACAGCCAGCAGTCCCAAAAGGAATTTTGCCTCTCTCGTTTCCACCTAGACTTCTAGCTATTAGTACTTTTTTTTTTTTTTTTTTTGCGCATCAACGGACCCTAAGAGGTTTTTCTTGCTTGTGACTGAAAAAACCGCCCGTGGCCAGCAAGCTCCAGGCCAGGAAGGAAGGAGCTGTCTGGCAGCTATGTTATCTGCCATTCATCATACAGACCAAGCCCATCGGCCCAACACATGACTGCTCAGGGGTGAGGCCTTGGCTTCCATCGCTATCAAACTGAAGTAGAAAAACTGCCACTTGCTTAGAGTCACACCATGCCCATCCCCTCTGAATGGTCTAGAGACCCTCACTGCGCGGATGCTGTCCCCAGACCCTGTACAAGCACAAAGCCTGCGCTCCTCCCAGCCGGGCAGCGCTGTCCCCAGCAGCACCCAGTTCCACATCCTGACGTTCCTGCACACCTGTCACACCGGGCAGGTCACGGCGTGCCAGTGCTTGAGGGCCAGACTCCTGGGAAGTCCCCAGAGCTGGCAACGACGTCTGCTGTCACACAAAGGGACACGCTTAATCAGCTCAATATCATCTCATTGATCTACTGCCAGAGCCAAGGTTTAATGTGTGAACCCGCGTGTCAGACGCAGCTGGGACGTCTGCTTGGCTGCTCCCGTACACCCATAAGCCTCTCTGCTGCTTAGGAAAGACTTAAGATGACTTTTGACCCTGCAAAAACCCCAAAAATCTTATTTTTCACTTTGCACTTGCCTGCCCTCGTATTGCCTGCCTTGTTTTGTGTCTAGAAACAGCTGCTTGCTGCCTGGAGAGATCCCACACCTACTTCAGTGCATCCAAGCTGCTTGGAGACTGCTCTAGGACCAGGTCCAACAGCAGAGCCCCAGCTTTAGGATCCAAGGACCAGCCAGAACCCCCACCCCTCTGGCACCACCTGCAGCAACCTCCCCATCCCTCCTGCGTCAGGGGTTGGTCCTACCAAGCACTGCACAGACAGATCTGCCCCAGAGAGCTCCTGCTTTCCTGGGAACTGATCACAGCAGAAGGGGGAGGAACGCAGCTTCCCACTGCGTCCCACTGCGGCACAGCTCGCTTCGTCAGTCTGAGCCCGGCCAGCAACAGGCAGGGAATCTCCCAAACCTCCCCCAAGGTTAGGAGCTCAACAGTGGAGGAGAAAAAGAATAAATCTGTGGATTTATTTGGAGAATGGACTCCATGGCTAAGTGACAACGCCTGGGAGCACGGAGGTGCCGGGAGGCAGCACTGCCGAAGGGAACAGAAGGCAAAGGACGAGTGTCACAAGGGGCCGCAGCAGGAAGCAGAAGAGGACGGGGTCTCCAAGGGCAGCGCTTCGGAGCGCAGCACCCAGCCGAGCGCACCCTAGAAAACCCAAGAGTTCACAGTGCCGGCGAAGGGGAAGGGAGAACACACCAAAGCCTCACACCGCACAGCCCAGGTTCCCAGATAAGCCAGTCCTCCTTTGCTCCTCCCGACTGGGAACACAACAAAAGGGCATTGCTAGCTGAGGGGGAGGAAGCACCCGAGCACTCGGCTCCCCCGAACCGATCTGGGATCTGCTGCTTTCCCCTCCTCCGGGCCTGAAGCTCCACTCCCCCGGGCCATGCATCTGCCAAGGGCACGGGGAAGCCCTGGTGCTGCTTTGCACTGCTTCTTGTTTACCCTGTCCCAGAGCAAGGCCTGTTTGAGAACACAGGCACCTCGTTGCGGTTACCTGCAGCCCTTTCTGAGATGCCAGCTGCCCCTGTCCTCGCTCCCCCTGCCCAGGTACTCCCGCACTGCTTGTTTCCCACCCAGACACCCACCTCAGGGATTTAAACATCAGGATTGACACCCAGCTGACACGCTCACACTAAATCTGGCAGGAAGAGGGAAAGTGAAGCGTGCCCACAGCAGCAGACCCCCTGCCACTACTGGTGAAGGAATTTGGGTTTGCAAGCAGATGTTCCCCTGCCTTTCCCCCCTCCTCCCTTCCAGACCAAAGCAAGCAAGCTCCAGCTCATTGAAATGTCGTACAAAGAGGGGACAAACAGCTGGGTCTGGGTTTGGTTCCTCCCACGGTCACAGGGGAGCATCGAGCCTGTCAGCACTGCAAAAACAAAACCAAATTCTTTTCTATCCGAGAAGAGATGATCTTTAAACGTAAGGACAGGTGGTGCAACGTCCATGTCCACCTGAAGGTGTCTGTGAAAATTACAAATGCCTTAAAGGACTTCAAAACCACCCTTCCAAGGCATCCTACCATCTCTTGCAACGCTTCAGCTGCCGAGACCATCACATGACAGGCAGAGCGCCAAGTCATCTGCAGAGCTGCTCAGAAGCCCAACCACAACCTTCTCCCTCCAGCACCACCGGCCCAGCCTGCCAGCTCACATCTCACCACCCCAGAACACTCGCCCTTCCTTCCAGAAACCTGTGCTGGAGGAGCTCAGAGGGCTCAGCCTGCACGGATGCAGCACCGAGCTCTCTGACATCCTGCCACACAAGACTTCAGGGGCCAACCTACCAGTGGTTTTTTTTTTTTTTTTTCAGCCAGCAACCCCATGTCAACTGCATTAGAGCAGGAAAAGCAGTCACAGATTAGCTCAGTGCTACAGACATGGAAGGCTGAGGGTCAGGAAGCAAGACTCTAGCACCCTAAGCCAAGCCTTTCCTACCTCTAGTAAACACAGATAAGTTACTAATCGCAAGTCCCCCCTCCACAGACCTGAAGAGACTCAAAGCTTTATCCTGGCGCTCGCCCACAGCGTTATTTGTTTAGGACGGGAGCATTTGGACCTGGCACCGAGCAGAAGTGGAGATCAGTCGGAACTAAAACATAAAGGAACAAGCAACCCCTTGGGAACCTCCTGTAGGAGCCGCTACCCCCACCTGAAGAAGCCGTAACAGGAGAGAAGCCAAGCCAAAAACCCACCCAATGAGTTGGCAAAGGTAAAACAAAACTAAACCTTGGATAACTCGAGTTAAGCACTTATCATATCAGAGACAAGGGCAGCCACGCAGCTGATTCTGATCTTGTACAGAGCAATGATTAACTGCAACTGCTCCTGGTTCCTCCTGATTAAAGAGCCAGCAGCTCATGCCTGGCTGACAAGGCCAGAGAGAGTGCAAGCATCTTCCCAGAAAAAAGTAAAATTAAAATAACCAAATGTCCAGTCCTGCAGAAGCGACTCTCTACAAGCTTGGACTCCTCCCCCATCAGCTGTACAAGGAAACATCCCTGAATCCTCCCCCGGCCACACACGCTGCAGAACAGCAGCAGCCCGCACGGCAGCATGGCAGAGCCCGCGTGGGCAAAGAGGGATTCCCGGAGTAACTCGAGGTTCACACTGAGGATTATAAAGTGGCTCAGACAACTTCTAGAAGTCTCTTTAAAGACAAGTTCTAAAAGTTCTTTTAACACCAGGTATTTCCAGCACTCACATTAGCGAGGGGACAGTTCAGCAGTGCCACTGGTGACACTCCAGGACCCTGCTGTCCTGCAGCAGCAAGGAACAAACTCCCTGAACCCACAGTCTGACCCAGGAGACAAGAGCCGTGGACTCTGCAATGGCACCTGCACCCAGCCTTGGGCAGAACGGATTAAACGAAGCAAAACAGATGAACACAGAGCATATTTCTCTCCCTAATCAGCTGTAAAACTCACATATTGCTTCTGTTAGGAACACAGACCTACTGAACTGCCAGAGGACATCTCTCCTCAGAGCCTCCAGAGTCAGGAATTCAATCCAGTAAAATCACCCCCTTTGTCCCTTCATCCAACCTAGGGATCACAACCATTTTCCATCTAAACTCACAACCTCAAATGGCTGGAAACAGCCCAGACCAAGCCTTCGTAACAGAAAAACTCCCTCAGAGGCGTCAGGGAGGCCCTGCACGGAGAGGGTCCGAATGAGGAGGGGGAGAGGGAAAGGCTGCACTCCTCAGCCACCCAGCACCCACAAGGGACCTGCAGAGCTCCTACAGCTGGCAGAGACGAAGCACAAAGGTGAGCAGAGCGTTGCGTTCGTATCGCAATGACTATTGACTCGTTGCAAGATGCAGCGTGCTGCTGGCCCCGAGGCCTCTCGGGGTGTTTGACAGGAGGGCACAGAACAGCCTGCAGCACCTGAAATGCCAGAGCCACGGGTTGAGTCCTCGATGGGATGTTTGAAACCTCAGCAGGGGTGATGTCTTATTTCCAAGTGAGACACAAAACAGCTTGTTGGTTGCTCTGACTTCACCAAAGATCGGGAATAAACCATGGGATGGCAGATAAGCCAGCCGGGGCAAGAAGGGAAGGCAGAAAGCTGCGCCCATCCTCTGTCAGCAGTGCTGCCCTGACCAGCCGAGGGGACTCGTCAGTCCCTCTTCTTGACCAGAAGATTCCCAGCCCGAGTGCCAGCCAGTGCTGGAGGAGGTTACGGCTTGATCCTTCCAGGAATCCTCCTTACAGGAAGCAAGGAGCTTCACATCACTACTGGCTTTAGACATGAAACAAGTGTTGCAACCCTGCCAGTTGCAAACTGCCTGACTGCAATAAGAAGATGGTTTCAGTGGGGTGACTTCAGCAGAAAGCAGACCAGACCAGACCAGACTTCCCTTTAACCCCTCCTTGCCATCTGCAGGTTGCTATTTCCATACCCCAGCCGTAAGCCCCAGAGTTTGTTTGTTCATTTGAAGCCTACAGAGCATCCTGTCCATGCACCGGCTCCACAGCTCAGCTGCCTCCCTGCCGGCAGAGCTCCTCCAGGCCCCTCCGCTCCATCCTCCCTGAAACAAACGCCCACAGAAACAAATCCCG